>NC_081406.1:182023505-182309860 GCF_030272615.1 Cryptomeria japonica | reverse complement strand
AAAAGTGATGTTACATTTCTAAATTTAATAATTTTTCAATTATGTGTGACTTATTCTAATTTTAAAACTAAATAGCTTTAAAAGTTGACATTATATTCAATTTATTTTTTGCATACATATATATGAACTTTTATTTCTTTTTTCCCAATGCAATTGAATAGATTAAATATGAATTTATATGCTTTAATTACCCTTCTCACAACTATCATCTATTAATTAAATTAATTCATACTAAATTAAGTACATTTTTATTGCAAAGTTCATTTTTCTTTACAATACATACTAATTATTTTTGTATTGAATCCCTCTTATATGTCTGTGTGTGTGTGTGTGTGTGTGTGTGTGTGTGTGTGTGTGTGTGTGTGTGTGTGTGTCTATATGTGTATTCATGTGTATGTGTATGTGTATGTGTATGTGTATGTGTATGTGTATGTGTATGTGTATGTGTATGTGTATATAAATATATGTCTATATGTATGTATGTATGTATGTATGTATGTATGTATGTATGTATGTATGTATGATCCAAAGATAGAAACATTTTGAAAGCCCCTTCCCTTACTTCCTTGCTTTATTGCTTTCCATACATCTTGGAGATAGACGAATCCATCAATTCAAATTGCCCCCCTCCTTTTACAAAATTTTTTGGCATCTTACCTTGAATGATTCTTCCCTAACATAGTTTAATATAATCTTCAACCACTTTTGGAGTCATATGGAAATGATCTAAACCTTTCTTTCTCAGCATCACACTTTTCCCATCATTTCTTATCTTTTCCATCCAATGTCTAGTTTATCACGTCTATTTCCCACACAAAAACATCAACAAAAAAATTAATATGACATATAAAAGTTTCTTTTGCATAACTCACTCCATGGTAATGCCTTTGATATAAATATGAAAGAGACAAAAAATACAATGATCATGTCATAGTTATGGTAAAACTAGAAACTTGAAAGGTGAATATTTGATTGATTTATTTGAAGTCCTAAGGTTTCATTTTTACTAGCAGAAAATAGAAATAATTTTTTAGTTTTTGTAACTCTATTATAACCATCCTAGCCTTAAACAATGTAATAGTTGATAACTATGCTAACACTAAGAACACCTAAAACTTAGGAGTCTATTCTTTTATGAAGAAGGAACATATTAAATCTAAGTCATCACTATAGGTAAACAAGCAAATATATTCAAATTTGAACTCTGCCAGATGATCATTCATTACATTGTCATGAATTTTTAAAGCGTTTTCATATACAAAACTTCCTACCAAAATGCAACTAAAAAAAAACTAGAACATTAAACTAATTTGTTGTTTTTTATTGCTATCTTATAACATAAAACTAATTAATGTAAATACCAAACTTATTCCCTGATTTATTCCAGAGATTTGAAAATACCAAATAGTCGTTGCCGTGCCAGCCACGTAAAACAAATTTGCCTTGTGACACAAATCTAGTATGTTATAGTTTTGATATCAACAACTATATACGCGCTTATGTTTGCGACCAGTTTTTGGTGATTATTATTTCGATTGACATTGAAATTATGGCATTTTGGTTGAGAGAAAAATAACTTAGTTCATTAATATTTGTCACCTTTGGTGTAACAACAAATTTACAAATTTATTTATTAGTCTCTATAATGGATAACTGAACTTGTTCAAATATATATTCAATTGATTTGAATCTTATGCAAACTTTAGTGTTTACTTTTATTTAATATATGTTCAATTGATTTCATCTAAAACATCAAACATGTTTAATTTTATCATATTTTAATTATCATCGAATCATAATAAGTAAATTAATAGTTTTACCAATCTTAACGATGAATTACTCTTGGTTAAGAGACAACGAAACTTCAAAACATAATTGGAAAGAGATTTAGTCTCATAGCCAATTGCAGCCTTTGAATAGTCTATGAATAAATATTCAAGACAACATTTATCTGAATATGACTTTGACCATTAAAAATGATAAATCAAATTCTAATCACCAAGACTTATTTAAGATTTATAAAATTAAATTCATGGTAAGAGCTTTTTATAGGTCATAGTTATTTTTATAAAACTATGAATATATTTTGGTTCAATATTTCGAATCACATTTAATAATCCATTAGTAAGAACAAAAAATATTGTAGAAAAATATATACACAATTTTATATAGAAAAACTATTTATAATGAATTAAATTTACTTAAATAGAACATGAAAATTCATAACTCCATTAAATATCATACCTACATGTTTAAGATAAGAATAGAATTTGTTGAAGAAAAGTGAGTTTTAAAAATGTGACTTTTTAGGTCGGGACATACTATAATGTTAATATTATATGTAAGCTTATTGTATCAAAGTATGTAGATTTTATTTCTATGGTCTATAGCTGAGTGATTGCTGACATTTCTTTAAAGACTTTATGACAATTGAATATTGTCATTGTTTCTTTTAAGATGAGCTAAAATATTAAGCTATATGTTTTAAGTAATTGGAAAGTAATTTTAATTATTTTTTAATTTTAAGTAAAGATAATTTATTGTAAATTAAAATAGTAAAATCTTATTTTCCAATAATAATTCAAATTGAGGTGAGGGGGAATGGTTTAAAGTTGGAAATTATGTTTTTGTTTTATAAACTATGTTGAAATGATGCTATTCTTTGAAAATAAAGTGCTTTTGTGTGGATAACCTTCCAAATATATAATTTTTACCTGTTCGAAACTTTTGAAGTTGTAGATTTTAGACTTTTAACTATGCCTTTTGTAGTGAATCTAATTAAAACCAAAACTTGAATTGGTATTCTGCTTTTCCTAATAACTTTTTAATGTTTATGGTAGTTGGCCTCTTCTTTATAAAGACTCATTTTTTCCCTCTTTGGATGGTGTTTCCTTCCTTTTCAATCAATGATTGATTATGTTCATGATCTTTATATACCTCGAAAATATATGGATTAGGCTTTAAAAAGTTATGATTTATTCAAAGGAAAAAAATTGGTCGGGGTTTCAATTTACCATAGGGATTAAGATAAAGCACAACTATAATTCTCCCCTATAATGTACTCAAACATGGTCTATACTTAAAATGTGCATTTTAATATGGAAAATACTATTTGTGCCCATCTTCATGAGCTTGATCTTCAAGTTGTAAAACAGATCTATGATGTTTCACAAGCTCTTTATTTTCTACTTGTGCGTGTCTCATCCTCCCAATTCTCAAAGGAGTGAATTCTTTGATATTATTGATTATTAGTATGATGATGAGAACTAATTCAAATAATGGGTGTAGTTAAATTTAGTTTTTTAGCTTTACTTTTGTACCATCACATGTTCTTGTTAGATCACGAATTTGTGTTTCTCTCAAGGAAGGTCTTTTTCTCTCTTTGTTGCCTTATCTTCAATGGCAATCAAATGTAATATGCAACTTTCTTTGCTAAGATATAATACTGTTTCCATATGTATTAGGCTACTCTATGGGTGGATTTTTTAATCCTTTTATATTAATATATGTTTTAGACTTTATTTCTTTAAAATAAAAAATAAAACAATATGTTATTCACCATGTTTTCATCTATACCATTAGTGCATAAGAAGGTTAAAAATGAACTACTAAACTCTTTGTCAAAATTTTTCAATAACTTTCTTATCTCCACTATCTACTTTTATAAAGGTAATTATTTATATTGAACATTTTGACATTTTTTCTTATAATTTACATTAAACATAATATTTTTCTTGAGATGAATTTATTTGTTTCAAAGAGGTTTTATTTTGTAATCAAATAGATAGGTTGATCAATATAAAATTTATGACTATATGATTTTTATAATTATCTTTACCAAAATTATTTATACCGATATAAAATATGCTTGAAGAAACTAAAATTAATACCTTTACCAAAAATTATAAAAAAATGAAACCTCCCAAAATAATTGAAGATGTTAAGTTAACATCCTCTCATAGAATGTATTACCTTTAATATTACATATTGAGAAGATTCAATTCACACAAAAAAAATGTGTCCTTGAGAATATCACAAAAAATTTAGATGGTATAGAGTAGAGGCATCCCCAACATAAAATGTCATGGTTATTAACAATTATTTTGAAGCAGGGAGGTGGAAGAAAGATCGCCTCTCAGGTCTGATTTGAAGCAGAAGAGCATCATGGATGAGGACACGGCTATGAAAGATGATCAAAACACCGAGGATAGGGAGGTTAGTCTGGAGGTCAATCTTGATACTAGGGATGTCAAGAACCAGGGAGAGCACCAAGTGGACATAGGTCTTTGTATAAATAATGGAACGGAGAACCTCAAACAAGTGCTCAACTGGATTCAAAAAGAAATTGAGGGCATTAAAGTCAAGCAAGCCAATAAAGCTGGGAAAATCAAAACCCTACAGGCCTTAGGTTCCAGAAAATTCAACTCCCTCCCAGATTGTCTAAGTGAGCTAACCAAGGCAATTGGTAATGCGGAGGAGATTATAAATGCCAACCGCAACAATTTTACTTGCTTGGAAAATAGAGCAGATGCTACTGATCACAGACTGGATGGTATTGAAAATACACTTAAAAAAATTGGGGAACATAGCCACAGGATCCTGAAGGTTGCCTCGGCGAGAATGAAAACCCTCATCCGCAAGCTAGAGATCTACCAAGGGGATAAATCCATGGAGGGTATTATTGAGGTCAAAGATGAAACCCTTGAGGATAAGGAAACTAGGCTTGGAAGAAGAACCAGAGCTAGTACTAAAAGGATGCAGAACCAGAGCAAAGAAATAGAGGACATCAAGTGGGCTGCAAAAACTATGGATCAATTGGAGATGGAGGCGGCAGAGATGCTTCAAAATTTCACCTAAGTTCGTCCTTTTGTTGGTCATTTTTGGTTTTTAGTCTGCTCTGATCTTTTGCTTGCTGGCATTTTGTACGCCAGCTGTCTTTTCTTTTGTTGCTGTCTTTTTCTTAGTTGTGCGTTAATGCTTATCTTTTGATCTTCCTAATGTACTAGGTTTCAAGGACACATCAAAACCTGTTTTCCCTTAATCAAAAATAATTATTTTGAAAAATGTTCTATAGCTACAATGAATGGCCATAAATACATTAATTATTCTTACCGATCCCTATATTTTTGTGCCAATTTTGTTTGATCATTTTATATACCCTTCTACCAATTATTTATAATTCATTACTAGTAGTTTTCATAAGTGTGAATAATTTTACATGTGTGCATGTATAAATCACAGCATGTGGATTGCATGGTTGGATGAGATGGAGAATCAAAGCTCACATTGCGGATTTAATTAAGCTTATATTTGGGATGATATGGTTGTGTTGTATTACATTACCTATAACACTCTGGACTATGTTATTCAAATTTGTACTTTGGTTCTAGACTAAAAATATGAGTTATTATTTATAAAAATATGTTGATTAATCATTTATATTAGATAGATATAATATAAATTATTGTAATTGTGTTTTTTATATTCAAAATAATGAAAATGAAATATAATTCTTAAATTTTTAAGTGGATTGTGTTGATATCAAGCTAACTACCCTATCAATTTATTGAGGTGACTGTAGGATAGTGTTTTTCCTTTTAGACATGAGTTGGAGACTATCACCAAATAGGGAAGTAAATCCTAGCGAAAACTCATAGTTTAGGAATTTGAAAATGCACATACAAATTGATACACAAATAACTATTTTTTGTGGATTCAATATGGTGAAGTGTTGAGCTATAAAGAATAAGTGATTTTGTGTCTTTCTTATCAAGATTTAAGTTTCTATTCAGTATTTTGGATTTGCATTTCTTGATTGCATGAAAATTATACTTTATCTTTGATAATATCTTTGATACCAAGAAATAATAGCATGTTAGTGTTATATTTAAACTAACCATCATCAATCTTACTCTTAAATTACCACCTTAGTTATCAAGTCAAGTAAACTATAATAAAATTATGAAGACATAACTTATAGGTAAATGAGAATCATGAATGTGTGAAGTGGGGAAATATGGTTCACTGGCTTGAATAGGAAAATTAGGAAGCTTAAGACCTATTTCTGCTTTAATCACTTTGAGAGGGAGACTGGTCCACTTGGCTCAAGATGTTCTTATGCATAACATTAATTTAGTGGTTCCTCATGGGGGTACCTGAAAGATGACTTTGCAATTTAGGAGGAAGAATATAAAATAGGGTGATAAGGTGACCAAGTTTCTATGTGCATAGGGAGATAGTGAACTAATCTAAACCGATTCCAACAAAATATTCAGTAGAGCATATTTTAACTAACCCACAATCTGAATTTTAGGTAGAAGTGAAGGGAGCAAGATGATTTGCTTGGCCATCTCTTGGGACTATGACAATTTGCTTGGCACACTCCTGGTAGTTTCAACTTTGAGAAATTGCAGACTATAGATCTCTACCTATGTGTTTTGTGCCTATTTATGTAGGTCTATCACTTGTTCTTTCATGTAGATTAGAGAGAAAATGCTAGGTAGAAGTTGGTTTGCCTAATTCAAACCCCAAGTTTGGAATTAACTATGAAAAATAATTGAAAGGAAAGTGTGCTAATATATAACAAAGGCTAGATCTAAGAATGAGAATGTCATATACGTTGATGATACAAATGCTTCTCTAAAGGTGATCACAAATTTTGATGCAATATAATGCCTACACAAAAGACCTAAAAGGACATCACAAAATGAATGCTTGCATGAAAGTTGCCACAATGAAGAGTATGGTGGAATTAAATGCCTTGAGTTTTCCTCCTATGCTTAGTTCATGGTTAAGCCTTCTAGATCTAAAATGAGGGAGGATACCATGCTTATATACCTCTCCCAAGCATTTTGGGGTGCAAAACTCAGAGCAGGCTGACACGGGAAAATATTTCTCACTTAACTATGATGACCATTAAGTGCTTTGAATTTGGGCCTAAGCATTATGGAGCATGGCGCCTTGATCATCCCGCTCGCGAGAGTAGGGCACCATGCTCCCTCCAATGTGGCCATAAATTTAGACTTGAGGTCCAAAATGGGAGGAAGAAGTTGAAATGACATGTGGAATTGAGCTAAAAAGAATGAAACCTGATGCGCAGGGTCATAAATGCTAAAATAGGGCCTCACTAAGAAATAAATTGCATAGGGATGTAATTTACGACGTTACAAAATGCTAGATGCTCTAAATTTTTTGTAAGAAAGCTAATATAAACAAGATAAAATGTCTACTAGTGATCTCTATACCTAACCCCACACCATTTGTGTAGCTATTAGCCACATAACTAGGTCCAACTACAAATCGGATATAGTAGGACTTTGGAAGACCCCCATCAATCCAAACTAATGTATGGCTTGTTTGTATTGGACATTGGAATACAAGGTACAACACAATCTTTAGGATGGAAACCTTCACAGCACATCCATCGAAGGAAATCTATATCCTTAATTAAAACTCATAATAGTAATAGAATTTCTAAAGCTATAAGCATAAAACACGGGTGTTATTTATGGGGAGTGTTCTATTACCTAAGATGTCTATCTTGCACAAAATAATATATAAAAATTGTTCCCTCAAAGTCTAACTAATCTCCAAGAACCTAATATTGTCACATTAAACATTATTACTCTTATGTCCAATTACAGCTGTAATTGTTACTTATAAAAATAATAATATTGTGACAAAGTCAACGTCTTAGAAAAAATAAAAAATAAAAAATTACAAGTGAAAAGCACCTAATTTAATCCTACATTTTCATATTTTAGAATGAGTAAAATCTATTTAATATGATTAGATAATAAATTTGATTTCTCCTTAGAATTCAGAAATAAATGAAATAATAATTGTTCATAAGAAAAATAAATTTTATTGACAATATGTGAAAATGACGACATTAAACATTTTGTTCAAAGATACTTTCTTCTTAATTATTTCCATTCAATGTATTCACAGGTAATTCTGCCATCAGCCAGGAAAGATTAAAATTGAAGTCGTCAGATCTTACGCCATAATAAGGAAAATTTTTATTTATATTATGTAAAAATGATACCATTCAACACTTCGTTCAAAGATATTTTCTTCTTAGAATTATTTGCATTGAACGTATTCACAAGTAATTCTGCTGGCAGCCAGGAGAGAATAGAAATGAGATAAATTTAAGTCGTCAAATCTTACGCCATGATAGATAAATGACCAGTAACTCTAAGCGGATGATGGTAAACAGTTCAGTTTCTCTTGCATAAGATGATAAAGACGTAGGGAGACTAAAATAAATATTGCTGGGCACGCGATCAAAAAGTCAACCGTGCATACCGAAGGTCCAGTCGCCTCAAAGATTTTATGTCGCACAGGAAAATTTGAATATGAAAGCCGTTATCCTACGTGCTCTACAAAGTCGCCCATTGATAAGCGTAAGCGAAAATGTCTGCAGCCTCTAGATGGATTTTACTGTGGACTGGAATATTTGAATTTGAAAGATATTTTCATACGTGCTTTCGGTTATAAATAAGGGCCAAAGTGCGCTTTGAATATTAAGAACATTATAACTGACTTGATCAGTTTTGGATCAAGTTCATATATGATGGCTTTCTGGAGTTATATGAGAATGTTTAGCTTGTTTGCATTATTGTGGGTTGTAAATTTGGGAGGCCGAGATGCGGTTGTGGCATACTCATCACAAAATGCAACTGCACTAGCGTTCACCTCATGTCTGAGTGGAAATGTTATCGAAAACGTGACGTTCAAAAGCTCTTCTTCATCAAGCAACTACTACTCGCTCCTCGAATTCTCTCTGCAGAATCTGCGCTATGCGGAAGAAAGCGTGCCGAAGCCATACGCTTTGATTGTCCCGGAGAGCAGAGACCAACTGCACAAGTCAGTGCAGTGCTCCATACAACACGGCTGGCAGATAGTGATGCGCAGTGGAGGGCACAGCTATGAGGGTCTTTCCTCCACTTCTCAGGCTCCCAATTTCGTCATCATCGATGTCATGAAATTGGAAAGAGTTGAGGTGGATATGAAATCCAAGACGGCTTGGGTGGAGTCCGGTGCAACTTTAGGCCAAATCTACTCCGCCATTGCAAACAAGACTTCGCTCTACGGTTTCCCTGCGGGAGTCTGCCCGACAGTAGGCGTGGGCGGGACTTTGAGTGGAGGTGGGCTTGGGTTGCTCGCAAGGAAATATGGCGTCTCGGCAGACCACGTTATAGATGCCCTGCTTGTGGACGCCAATGGCAAATTGGTGGACAGAAAGGGGATGGGAGAAGATGTGTTCTGGGCCCTCCGAGGCGGCGGTGGAGGGAGCTGGGGTGTGGTTGTGGCGTGGCAGATAAGGCTTGTCAAAGTGCCTCCCGTAATCACCGTGTTTAATGTCAACACGACGGGAAACGATAACGTGACAGACCTTGTAGAACGATGTTCAATCTGTTGAACCGTTTGCCCCCGAGGATCTCTATATCCGTGTCTTTGTGTTCGGAGGCAGTCCTGTTAGCCTTACCTTCAATGGAATGTATTTGGGTTCTCTACCTCAACTCCTCAAACTTGTGAATGAGATCTTTCCTGAGATGGGTCTGGTCGCCGCCGATTGTAACGAGATAGACTGGATCGGCTCGGTCGTCTCGACTGCTGTGGCCAACGGATATTCTGCCGACCTCCTCAACAGATATCTTGCCACCAAAAGGTACTTCAAGAATAAGTCCGATTATGTGAAGAGCGCTATCTCTTCATCAGGCCTACAGGGAGCATGGAAGATTATGGAACAGAAGCCCGACAGCCAAATGATATTGGCTCCCTTTGGAGGCGTAATGAATAGGATACCATCTACTCGGATTCCCTTCCCCCATCGAGCAGGGTATTTATATGAAATTCAGTACATACTCAACTGGGACGACACTTCCGAAGATGCAGAGTCTGTGGCTTGGATGCGAAAGTTGTACGAATACATGACTCAATATGTTTCAAAATCTCCCAGAGGTGCTTACGTCAACTACATAGACCTTGACTTGGGCCATGCATCTGCTAATGGAACCTCCACCGCACAAGAAGCAAAGTCGTGGGGCGAAAAGTATTTTGGTGTGAATTTCTTCAGGCTGGTGCATGTCAAGACTAAATTCGATCCCAACAATATTTTCAAGAATGCTCAGAGCATTCCACCACTCAGTCACACTTGATTTATATCTCTTTCTTATATTTCCATATTCATTTCCAATAGAAGGTAGAAACTCTCGTGATTAGGAATTAAATTCATTAATAAACCGACACTACTATTCTTTAGCAGGAATAGTGAATGTGCCTCATCATGTAACAATGTGATATTGGATATAAAAAAAATTTCATGCAGTTGGTAGAATCTTACGGTATGGTATTTAAATAAATTTGAGACACTCATTCATCGTTTATTGATATGGAATTTTATTTTAAGATGGGATAAATCATCTTTCGTTCCTAAATATGCTTAGATAATTTAATTACAGCTTAGATAATTTAATTGCAGTGAGTGATTCTGACCTAAGATAATGATTTAAGGTTGATATTAGAATAAAAAGAAAAAATTAAATATCAAAGGTATTCCATTGAAAATCGAAGGTAGAAATATTGTAAAAAATTGATATGTACATTTAATTAGAGCCTTCATTAGATTATTTTAAGAATTCATAAATTGATTATATTGTTCTCTAGTTTATACATATAATCATAAACCTAATCTCCTAATTTAAAAAAATGATCTAGAATGCCAGAGCAAACTAATAAGAGATAGAAGACTGACACATTTTTTTCTGGTCACTTTGCTTATATTTAAAAGCAAGTGATGTCTAAGAAATTGTTTGGGAATTGGTTAAGTGGTAACCATATTTTCTTATTTTAATTCTTAGATAAATTTATTTAAGTAGTTTATAAGGTTAGTTAAAAAAAAAATGGACATAAGTACCTAAAATAATATATGTTCATATATCCTATAATATGCTAACAAAAAATATTTTATGACAAAACGAAAAATAAATAAAAAATTACAAGGATAAACATTCTTTATCTACAATATTTAGGAAACTAATACAAACTAAGAAAGAATGGATGACTGGTAAATATTTATCTCAACATTGTTTACTTACAATTGAAGAGAAGTGTTGTATATAAATATTGTTTGGAAATTGAATAAATTAAGGTCCTCTACCATTCATTCAAGCATATTATGGTATTTTAGTAAATTTGAATTAAAATATAAATATTCATTCATTGTTTTTTGATATAGAGTTTGATTATGAATACCATTTTCATAATTTTTAATAATATTATGAATATTTCATTTAATATATGCAGGTGCGTATAAAATAAAAAACAATCTCTTAAAATATCAATAAATTTTATTTTTGCACTAATGATATGTGTTTATACAATTAAGATCTTATCCTCCAAAAAGATAATCAAAAATAAATTGTGAACTCTTTATGTAAAGTATATGAGAATAAATTCATATATCAAATAAACAAACAAACATTCTGTTTGCCATTTTTTCTAAATGTGTGCAAAACAAACAAGAAAATTTCACAATCAACACCACACTTGGAATTGAAACACTTTAAAAAAACCTTGATCTAAAATTTCAAGTATCCATCCACGTTGTAAAACAAAAACATTGAAAAACAACATTGTCATTGAAACATTGAATCCATGTTCTCAAAACAATCATTTCAAATCTCTTGAGACATCACTTTTGGAGTTATGATCTTTTAGGTCCTCGCTTTGTCATGCCATTCTAGCTTGCCATACCTTTTAGGTCCTTGCATAGTCTTCACCTAGTTGCACCTTTCATCCTTATATATCTCATTTAGTTATACTTAGTCCTTTTCATACCACCCTTAGATCAATCCTTTGCATAGCACCCTTAGATCAAACCTTTGCATACCACCATTGGGTTATTTCCTTGCATAATCCCCTTAGATGATACCCATAATTTTTGCATAGCCTTCCATCATACCTTTAGGACATAACCTTAAACCTTAAATAAGTACCTTAGGTCATTTCATTATTGGTCCTAGCATTTCATTTATTCATATCCCTAGTACTTGCATACCAAAAATTAAAAAAAAATAAAATCCAAAATCCAAGTAAAACATTGCTTGCTCTTAGGATTTCTCATCTTATGTTTGACATCAACTTTTGATCATCAATCACCCTTATCACTTGAGGTTCATCTTCCTTGAGTTAAGGAACTTATCGATGTCTTTGAGTTGGTATTCTGCTCAGAGTTCATCATCTCCTATCATAGAACATGCCTTCTTTTTGATCACTTATCCTCATGTCTATCCATCATAGCACAAGTCAAACCTCACATTGCAAATATTTTTAGCCTAGAGAATCCTTAGTCCTTGCATCAAACATCATTCATTCTTATATCACATTTAAGGTTAGCTGCACATCACTTTCCTATCATATAGATCGCATTTTTGCATCAATCCTTTAGTAGTCATATCACATAGATTGCAACTTTATATTGATCCTTAGTTGCATCCCAATCTCACTCATATCATATAGTTTTTCCTTTTCCCATTAGGGTTTGCATCATAACTTGAGTCTTATTCATCATCATATACATAAACCTTAGGACAAAGATCAGAAAATCACTTATGTCTCCTAACTCGAGAATTAATATTTTTCAAAATCATCTATTTCAAGATGGAGACAATCTTATTGATTTTGATGAAAAAGAACAAATTAGCATTGCAACCAGTGAAACTAGTGACACAAGTGAAACAAGTGATGAAGAAATAAATCAATCCACCATTGATGAAGCATTTCATGATCATAGATTTAATAAACTTCTTAAAGAGGTGGTTAAGTGTGATCCATGAGCATGCTTCAAAGCCCTTGTTGATGCTCGAATTAAATTGCCACCTGATTTTGACATAACATTGCTCATAGTTAAGGACAAATCGAGAGTTAGTAAATCTAAACTTGCAAGGAGAAACAATGACGAGAGGATAAAATATCACAGATCTTTCTACTTGCAACCAAGATACAAGAGATCTATGAAAATATCGAAACCTATGCCTACTAGTGATCCCATTTTGAGTGAATTGAGAGCATTGAGACAAGAAATAGACACTTTCAAGAATAAGAAGGCATTGTCACAATAGTTTTATATTAAGGACAAATGTCCCTATCCTTTTGACCTGAGTTTTTTGATGCCACCTTTTTCTATTCATTGGGAAATACCAAACTTGGATAAGTATAGAGGAAAAGGGGACCCTAGAGATCACTTGAGAGAATTTTGTGTCACTACCTTGGAATTCATAGTAGATGAAACATACCTTATGAGACTCTTTTCTTCCAGTCTTGGAGGAAGTGCCATGGAGCAGTTCTCTAGATTACCTCCAACGATCAAATGTTTCCAAGAATTGGCTAATAAGTTAATTTCACATTATGCTTACAACTGCGAACATGAGGTATCTGTTAGGGTTTCAAGCAGATCCGAAGGAAATATGAACTAACAATTATATGTAGATTTAAATACAAAAGATAAAGAAATAAAATACCACACAGATAACACAGAGATTTAATGTGGTTCACACACAATGGGTTATGTCCACCATACATAGTCATCCAATCTTTCTTATTATCCAACAAAAATAGTACATCAACCTTACAATGCCTTAAGCATCCCAGCCGCTAATAAAATGTGTTTTTAGGGCAACAGACAAACTTGGTCATTTTTTAGGGTTTTATTACAATGTCGATTTTCATCAACAAAAAAATGGCATACAGGATGAGTGTACAGTACTTTATTGATCAGTCACCACATATCAACAATCTCCCACTTAGAGACTAATTAGGCTCCACATCAAACAATCTCCCACTTGGAGACTGAAACTAGACGACACCACTGTACATGCAACATCCACTGGATAAAACACTTGGACTTGACTAGTATAAATTCCACAATTATCAATCAAGAAGACCAATAGAAACTGATGAAGAAATCAGCTTCTCATGTGGAACTGCCTTTGTGAACATATCGACAGGATTCTCACTTGTGTGAATCTTCTCAAGCCGTAATTGACCCTCCTCCAAAACAGTCCGAATGAAGTGGTACCTGAGTTGAATGTGCTTTGTCCTTGAATGAAAAGTAGATTTCTTCACAATATGAATGGCAATCTGGCTATCGATATACAATGGGTGATCCTCCTGTGTCTGACCCAATTCCTCCAGAAAACATTGTAACCAAATCATCTCCTTGCTGGCTTCTATAACAGCAACATACTCAGCTTCAGTGGTTGAAAGTGTAACAACCTTTTGTAGCTTAGAAATCCAACTAACTGTAGTTCCCCCTATAGTAAAAACATACCCTGTAGTACTCCTCTGAGAATCAATATCACTTGCTAGATCAGAGTCAACAAATCCGCTCAGAGCAATATTAGATCCTTTGAAACATAATGCCTTCGTAGTAGTTCCTTTTAAATACCAAATAATCCATTTCACAACATTCCAATGTTCCATACCCAAATTACTCATAAACCTACTCACAACTCCCACTGCATGTGCAATATCTGGCTTTGTGCATACCATTGCATACATCAAACTACCAATAGCTAATGAATACGGGATGTTAGACATTTTCTTTACCTCTTCCTATGCCTTTCGGCACATCTCCTTAGTCAATTTGAAATGACTAGCCAAAGGTGTACTAACTGCTTTTGCATCATGTATGTTAAATCTTTTCAACACCTTTTTTATATACTCCCTTTAGCACAAATTCAAGGTTCTATTTTTCCTGTCCTATGTAATCCTCATACCGAGAATTTGCTTAGCTGCACCCAAATCCTTTATAGCAAATGACCTAGCTAATTTCTATTTAAGATCATTTATATATTGCATGTTAGACCCAGCAACAAGCCTGTCATCAACATAAAGCAACATGATAATATAACTGCCATTATGCAATCTCTTAAAATATACACAATAATCAGAATGACATCTATGATAACCATGTTCAACCATGAAACTATCAAATTTTAAATACCATTGTTTGGGTGCTTGCTTTAGGCCATACAAACTTTTCTTCAACCTGCACACCAAGTTCTCCTTACCTTTCACCTCATATCCCTGTGGTTGCAACATGTAAATTTCCTCCTCCAAATCTCCACGGAGAAAAGTTGTTTTGACATCTAATTGTTCATGATGTAAATCATCTGCAACCACAAGACTAAGTACAGTTCTAATTGAAGTCATTTTTACAACTGGAGAAAATATTTCATCATAATCTATACCCTTTTTCTGTGCGAAACCTTTTACCACAAGTTTGGCCTTATATTTTTCTTACCTCCTTCCTCCTCCTTCAGGTGATAAACCCATTTGTTAGGCAAGGCTCTTTTTTCTGTAGGTAACGGGACTAAGTCCCAAGTCTTATTTTTCATCAAGGACTCCATCTCCTCTTTCATGCCTAGCTCCCACTGTTGTTTGACATCCACCTGCATTGCTTCTTCATATTCTTCTGGTTCACTAGAATCAATTAATAATATAGAATACAAAGAAGGAGAAAATCTTTCCGGGGGTCTACTTGACCTCGTAGAACGTCTAACACTTGCAGGAGTTTGTGGGACAATCTGTTGTTGCTTAGCATCAAGTACTTATGGCATTTCATTTTTTAGGAATCTCATCCAACACCACATATTCTTGTTTGTCCTGTTCATGCTTCTTTTCCTGCATATGTTCTTTATACATCACTTTCTCATTGAATATAACATCTCTACTTCTAATTATTTTCTTATTTTCAAAATCCCATAACCGATAGCCATATTCATCTATCCCATATCCAATGAAGGTACATTTTTGAGATTTAGCATCAAGCTTGGTTCTATTTTCTTTATCAACATGGACAAAAGCTTCACAACCAAAAGTTTTCAGAAAAGAATAATTTACCCTTTTACCAGTCCATGCCTCCTTTGGAATACCACCATCCAAAGGGGTTGAGGGTCCTCTATTTATCAAATAGACACCAATATGTACAACATCTACCCAAAAATGTAAGGGCAATCCAGCATGCAATCTCATGCTCCTCGCGCATTCCATGATAGTCCTATTCATTCTCTCTGACACACCATTTTCCTATGGAATTCCTGGAACTGTCTTCTACTTTCGAATCCCATTTAAGGAGTAATAATCTTCAAATGCTTTGCTGAAATACTCGCCTCCATTATCCGATCTAAGACACTTCAACATTTTTCCAGTCTCATTCTCAACCAAAGCTTTCCATTTCTTACAAGTTTCAAAAACATCTGATTTTTGTTTTAGGAAATATACCCATGTTTTTCTGGTTGAGTCATCAATAAAAATAACATAATAACAAGAGCCACCAAGAGTTGATACCTGAGCCGGGCCCCATACATCCGAATGCACAAGCTCTAATTTCTCACTCTTCTTCTCTTTCCCAACCTTGAGAAATCTAACTCTTTTTTGTTTGCCATAAACACAGTTTTCATAGAACTCTAAATCAATCTTCTTTAGTCCTAGCAATAGATTTTTGGAGTGAAGGATTTTCATCCCTTTCTCACTCATGTGCCCAAGTCTATGGTGCCACATTATCGAATTTGTTCTTGCAACATCTATTGTTGTTGTCCCTTCAGTAACTTTATCTGTAGAAGCTAAGGTAGAGTAAGTGTTACCAGTATACAAATATAATGTGCCTACCTTCACACCTTTAGCTACTACTAATGATCCTTTAGTGACCTTCCAAATATTGTCTAAGAAGGTAACTATGCAACCTTCACTACCTAGTTTCCTTGTAGAAATTAAATTTCTTCTTAAGTTAGGAACATGTCTTACCTCTTGCAGAAACCAGTCATTTCCATTCTGCGACTTGATCTTTATCTTTACTTTTCCAACAATTTGACAGGGCTCATCATCACCCAAATATACCTGTCCAAAATCACCTTGAACATAATTTAGAAAATATTTTCTATGGGGTGTAGCATGAAATGAAGCCCCAGAATCTATTACCCAGGAATCATTAACGTTATCCAAACATAAGATTAAAGCATCTTGTGAAGTATTACTTGCAATATTAGCTTCCTTACTATCATTTTCATTTTTGTCTCCTTCTTTGTTTTTCCTAGACCAATAGTCTTTCTTTAGATGACCAGGCTTTCCGCAGTACCAACAATCTTTTTTTCCTCTAGATTGAGAGCGTCCTTTCTTTGACTTCCCTTGTGACTTCTCATTCCAAGGGCCTTTTCCTCTTTCCTTTGATCTTCCTCTGTTCTCGACATTCAAAATACTACTTGATGATGTTGAAGTCTCACCTATGCTTTTCCTTCACATTTCCTCGCTTAGGATAACACCAACAATATCATCAAATACCAAAGTATTTTTACCAGAGACAGAGTTACTTACAGCCATAACCAAGCTATTCCAGCTTTTTAGCAAAGAACATAAAATCAAGAGAGCCCTAACCTCTTCTACAAAGGTAATTTTTACCAAAGACAATTGACTGGTAATTGTATTAAATTCATTTAAGTGCTCTGCTTCAGATCCTCCCTCACTCAATTTCAAATTAAACAAACGCTTCACAAGAAATACCTTATTCGAAGCCGAGGGTTTCTCATACAACTTAGCCAATGTTGCCATCAAATCTACAATCGTTTTTTCTTCTGTAATATTGAATGCTACAGATGGTGCAAGGCACAGTCGAATGGATCCTAGTGCCTTTCTATCTAAAATGTCCCACTCTTCATCTGAAATTGTGGTCATTTTCTTTGCCTTTCCTTCCAAGGGCCACCACAAATCCTTTTGATACAAGTAATCCTCCATTTGCATTTTCCATAACTGATAATTTTGGCAGTTAAACTTTTTGACCTTGAATTTGGAATCCTCCATTACTCCCACTCAAATCTGAAAGTCCTGCCAATTTATAGAAAACCTCACTCTAATACCAATTGTTAGGGTTTCAAGCATATTCGAAGCAAATATGAACTAACAATTATATGTAGATTTAAATACAAAAGATAAAGAAATAAAATAGGACACAAATAACACAAAGATTTAACGTGGTTCACCCAGAATGGGTTACGTCCACCATACACAATCGTCCAATCTTTCTTATTATCTAGCAAAAATAGTACATCAACCTTACAATGCCTTAAGCATCCCAGCCGCTTATACGTGTCGAGTGTACTGTACTTTGCTGATCAGTCGCCACATATCAACAGTATCCATGATGGACCCCTTCAACACAAAACAAAAAAAAAAGGAGAAATTTTTGTAACATTTTTTCAAAGATGGAGACATTTAACAAACATAACACCTTATGACATTGTCGATAAGAAACTTGTTGACCTCTTTTGTTGCAACTCAAACAAGGAAATTGGAAGAGAACATCATCTCAAGTGTTTAGACTCTTCTGAGGAAGTAATAGACTTGGGATGTCACATTGAAAAATGCTTATTGACAATGGTACTATAAAGATAAATGATAATAAAGATCACAAAGGATTGAATTCAAACCATAAAACACCCCTTTGGGCTAAGAATAAGAATATGGTTAATGACAAATTTGTTGAGATGAAAATACTAAAACATCATCATTTGTTTACAACCTTAAGGGTTCATCGTCAGACAAAGGAAAGGAGAAACAAAGAAGCTTTCCTAAATGAAAATTTACACCATTGGGACAACCGCTCAAATTACCATTGAAAGAACTCCTTGAAAACAATCTTATAACATTAACAAAGATAAGGGAATACAATCTGCAAGTTAAACCCCCATGGTGGAATGATGATCAGTTTTGTGACTACCATAGACACAAGGGTTATAAGACTAATAGTTGTAATAAAATCTGACATGTCATACACGACCTTCTTGATGAGGGAAAGATTTCAATTGATGGGCATACTCCTTCCAGTAACTCTGATCATGAGATATTAAAACATCATTTCCCTAAGGATGACAAGGATAAAGGGAAGGCCCAAAAATATGGTGATGGCGTGAACTATACCAATGCTAAATATGACTATACCATAGACAACATCAGTGAGATCAATAATCATGTGAACACTTTTATCATAAAGGGGAAAGAAACTAATTACAATTTTACCACCCATAGAGGCACATTTATTCTTAAGGGCTCTAATTCTAAACCCACTACACCATCTTCGCAATACAACCTTATAGAGAATTTAGGGAAGATGCTCACACATATTTCTATACTTGAGTTGCGATGCTTATTCCCTAAGCATCAAGCTATCCTTGATACATCACTCACTACCACTACCATGCCTACAAACTTACATGTAGATCAATTCTAAGCTTTGGTGGGACACATCACCACCTTGCCTCATACCCTAACTTTTACTAAGAATGATGACTCATCCATGAAAAAACCCCAGAATGCATGCTTACACATTGAATTCCTTGTCCATAGAGTCAAAACTAAGTGAGTTGTGATAGATGAAGGAGTGGGTCTAAATATTTGTACCTTGAAGCTGATCATAGAATTAGGGTTCGTTGAAAGCACGGTTGATACAATGATAAAGATTACAATAAAGACACATGATGAAGAGGAACACTCATCTAAGGGATCAATCATATTGCCTATGAAAGTGGGACCTGTAGTAAAGGATGTGATTTTCCAAGTCCTTGATCTTCCCTTGACCTATAATATTTTCCTTGGAAGGCCCAAGATCCATGAAATGCAAGTTGTACCCTCTACATACCATCAATGCATCAAACTTCCGCATAATGGTGTCAAAGTTAGAATACCAGTAGATCCAAATCCTTTTATGTAATGCAATAATCTGAGTTCTAAGACTGAATCCATCATACCTAGCAATCATGAAGCACCTCCTTCTCAAGCATGTGTTGACCCTAAGTCTTTGAAAACATCCACATCTAAATCTAATGAAGTTG
Source organism: Cryptomeria japonica (assembly GCF_030272615.1). Lineage (NCBI taxonomy): Eukaryota > Viridiplantae > Streptophyta > Pinopsida > Cupressales > Cupressaceae > Cryptomeria > Cryptomeria japonica. The sequence goes on along the minus strand of NC_081406.1, from coordinate 182,289,968 downwards.
AGATTAGAATATAGGTGAAAGAATAGGGAGTGGGAGAATATTCTATGAATCATGCTCTTTGCATCAAAAAGTCACCAGAATCTCTTCAAACTGTTTCAAATTTGAAATTAGATTTTTTATTTTTTAATTAAAAATTTAGTTTTTTAATTTTTAAATTAGAAGTTATGTTTTTATTTTTCAATTATAAATTAGATTTGAGTTTTTTTAATAAGATTTAGATTTTAGTTTCTTAATAAGATTTTAGATTTTGTTTTTAATTAGATTCTAGTTTTAGTTTTTAAATTAGAAATTAAGTTTGATAATTTAGATTTTTTTTAATAGATTTTTTATTTGTTAATTAAATTTTAATTTTTGTTAATTAGATCAATGAATTTTTACATTTTGTTAGTTAGACTTTTAGTTAATTTTTTTTAATTGGGTTAAATTGCCTATAGCATTTGATTTGTTTGTTAACTATATTTCAAATTTTGGGAGGCTAATCTTTGTTTCTTTGTGTGCTTGTGTAGGTTCCCTCTTACGGCATCTAATATTGTGTGTTGAATATAATATCTTAAAACTATTAATGTTATTTTATGCAAGATGCATGTCGAAGAAATGGTCATTTTTGGTTGTTTGATTTTTAGATTAGATCATATTTCGAATTGGTGCTCTAAAATTAATCAGTTTCTTTTGTATCTTGAGAAATAGGCTCTTTTTTGTTTTACCTTTTAGAGGTCCCATCTCTCGAGAATCCCTTAAGGCTCGGTGAGAGGGAACGACCCAAGTGGTAACGGGATAAAGCCAAGCTCTTCTAATCCACTATAAATAAATGTGTTTGTGATAAAAGTTGCAAGCAACAAGTGTTTATTAGTTCATACCAATGACGTGTCTCCCCATAAACTCTATAGAGCGCAACCTCTATAGGATAGGAGCCTTCCTTAATGGAGAGTATGCCACCGCATGTATGACCACTCGAATAGATTCCCTTACTAGATACCTTTTGTTTAGAAGCCAAAAACCTTCTAGTTATTGATGCAGGAGGTTGGACCTCTGAAGCGGCTTACATTCTTATGGTTCTTAGTAGAGATACAAAGTTTGCCATGAGGAGTTTTTATGGGGACTGGTTCTTGGATGTCTTAGAGAAGTGAGTTCCGAGGGTGGAGCCAGTGGGGTCAAGCATCTAAGTATCCGGTTTTAATTGCATAGCTCGAGGTAACCTCCAAGAGAGATTCAACAACTTTTGTCTTGGCCAGCCTTAGGATTGTGCTTGAATGTGTTTTTATTTCAAAATCAAACAAAACTTCTATTTGTCATGTTTTTTGAGTGTGTACAAAAACAAACAAGAGCATTTCACAATCAACACCACACTTGAAATTGAAAAACATTACAAAAACTTTGGTCTAAACTTTCAAGTATCTATCCATGTTGTAAAACAAAACCATTAAAACATCGAATCTGTGATCCCAAAACAATCATTTCAAATCTCTTGAGACATCAATTTTCAAGTTTTGATCTTTTAGGTCCTCACATCATTCTACCTTGCCATACCTTTTAGATCCTTGCATAGCCTTCACTTAGTTGCACCTTTTCTAAGTTTTCATATCTCATTTAATTATACCTAGTCCTTGCATAGCACCCTTAGATAAAAAATTTGCATAGCACCCTTAGATCAAACCTTTGCATACCACCATTAGGTTATACCCTTGCATAATTCCCTTAGATCATACCCATAATATTTGCATAGCCTTATGTCATTTTCTTAGGACACACCCTTTCTCCTTTTACACCTACATTAGGTCATACCTAAATTATTGCATATACTTCCACCATCTCCCTTTAGGAATTAATCCCACCTGTTGCATACTTGAATTAAAAATCTAAAAGATCCAAAAACATTGCTTGCACTTAGGATTTCTCCTAGGTCTGACATCAAATCTTGATCATCAATCGCCCTTATCACTTGAGGTGCATTTTCCTTGAGTTAGGGAACCTATCAATGTCTTTGAGTTGGTATTCCGCTTGGAGGTCATCATCTCCTATCATAGCACGCCCTCTCTTTGATCCTTTATCCTTGTGTCTATCCATAATAGCACAAGTTAAACCTCACATTGCAAATATTTTTAGACCTAGAGTATCCTTAGTCCTTACATAAAACATCATTCATCCTCATATCCCATTTAAGGTCTAGTTTCACATCACTTTCCTATCATATAGATCACATTTTGCATCAATCCTTTAGCACATTCCCATCTCAATCCTATCACATAGTTTACACCTTAATCTTTGCATTTATCCTTAGTTTCATCCTCATTTAACTCATATCATATAGTTTCCCATTTTGCAGTTTAGGGTTTGCATTCCATCTTGAGTCTCATATATTGTCCTAGGTCAAAGATTAGAACTATTATAATTCTCCATGGATACCTTGGCTCAACAAATTTAAGATCTCAATAGAAAACTATATTACATTCAAGTCCAACAAAGTTAATCAATGACCCCTTTTGAGAGACAAATTTATGATATCAAGAGTGACAAACTTCAATGAATGCTAAAATAAATATATAAGGTGGAACAACAAGTAATTGAATAGCAAAGCTCAAACCTCAAGAAAAATCACATGAATCCTTCACCAAGAAAACAAGACATTTCTTTGAAATATACCTTAGATAGATAGTTTACACCTTAGGGAATATCTATTGAGTCATCTTTAAAAGAACTTCTTGAGCACAATCTTATCACATTGCCTAGCACAACCCCACAAGGATGTAAATTTTCAGTAACTATTGTGCATATCATAGATAAAATAAACATAAGACTTGATCAAAGTGCATGGAATTAAAACATAAAATTCAAGACCTCCTTGATAATGGTGTCATCGAAATTAAAGATTCTAATGACTCACCTAAAGAGAAACAAGGCACCACTCCTAAGCATGTCAAATTTTTGAACCTGTGTCTAGTAATGACCCACATTTAGCCTCCATCTCTTCCATAATGCCTCCATATCCCAAGGCTTCTCAAAAACAATACATACCATATCCCTCAAACAATGAACCTAATGATGAAACTTCTCGTGTTGATCCTCAAGATCTATCAACAGTACAAATCCAAACTAATCCATTTTTTGTATAAATCCTTTATACAATTCATATATACTAGATCCTATGCTATCATGAACTCTAATTCCAATCATACCCACTCTAAAAGTCCCCATCCAAAATGCTTCCTCATCATGCAAAAACATGAGCACCTTCCAAGAATCCTCCATGCATATCAAAAACACTACCCCTTCCTTAAAAGTGGCTCCATATCAAGAGGATAATATAAAAATCAAGAAACAAGTTCTATCATAAATCAAAATTAATAAATTAAAACTCTCAAATCCCATTCAATGGTTGAAAAATATCCTACCTCCCTAGAATCCGATGATGGTCCCCTTCCATCTCAAGAGAAAAGCATCCTTCCAAATCCCATTCCCAATCCACTTCCTAAGAAAGATCATGATGCCTCTTACACCTTTTCCAATGATCCTATTCAAAATAAAGAGTCAAACACCCTTTCTACTCTCTCCATTGGTCCTTTTCCATGTGAATATCAAAGTATCTCTTCATATTCTTGTCATAATCCTCAATGTTCACCTCAAGGATCCATCATGCCTGAAAAGCCCTCTCATGTTCATATCATTCCCTACATTCCACCTCCACCTCAAAATGGACTTTCATCTTGCATAAAAGTAAGAAGAATCCCTTTGCTAAAAAGATATTCCAAAGCATTCATTACCGAAGGAAAGGGTTAGACATTCATGAACAATGTATATTAGAACCCCCTGATATAAAATAAAATCCTGATTATAATGGCTACATTTCTTACTCTCAAGATGTTGGTATCCCTCATAAATCTTATATTTCTCCAGTTAAATCCAAACATATACATTCTGGATCCTCCAAATACATTTTGGGTCCCTATATACAAAAACCAAAACCCTCAACCCTTCCATCCACCTTGGGTCGGTATATCTCTCCTTCTCCTATCCGTATTACTTCTAAATTTCAGTCCGCTAAGATTACCATAAGTCAAGATCAGAAAAGGCACACATCCTTGAGAACCTTCCAACAACCCACCCACATGAACTCTCCATATCATTCATATCCATCCATGAATCCTAATTCCATTGGAAGCAACTTGGATGGCAAGCATAAAATTCCAATATTCTAAAAGCCACATGAATCAAAGGATCAACATGTCCCATATAATCGACATGCAAAAAAAAAGAAAAAGAAATGTCCAAAAGGCTACAAAGGCCCACAAAAAAAGAAGAAAATTCAAACTTTGTATGGCTTCCTAAGTCTTAAATCAAGGTAATGCATTCTAAATAATCACAAAAAAATAAAAAATCAAGAACCATGTGGATTCCCAAGTCACCCATATAGGGCTTGCACACTAAAGAAAAATCAAAATCGGCATTCAAGTTTTCTACCCTAGCTTCTCCCACATCCACTATCCTAAAACCTTTTTGACCTCCTTGATCCATTTTGGCTCCTTGTACCCTAAAATCCACATCAACCTTTCCATTAAAATCTCAAAATCTAGAATACACTTTTCCTCCATCACGCCACCACCCCTAAAGGTGTGCACTGATGTTGATCTCACCAGCATTTCCATTCACCCATGCACCATTCTTCCAATATCCCATCTATTATCCAACACCTATTTTTCGTCCTTCCATTCCTATTATCTAATCCTTGGCATAAATCCTTAACCTGGTTTCATTTCATTACCCTACCAACATCTTTGAGCATACCTCAATGGCCCTGGTTTATAGAAACACATATTACAAGCATACCATACAAAGAAGTGAGATGTTTTATTCCTTCTTCCATCTTCTATGATGCACTCATTATATTTCAAAAAGTGAGAAAACAAGAAAAAAATGAGAAAAAGAGAAAAAAAAGAAAAAAAAAGTGAAAAAATAGAAAAAAGTAAACAAAAATAAATTCGTTCATGTGTGTAAACCACTTCTTGTGGCGCCTTGGGTAAGTACCATGATGAAAACATAGCAAACAAGCATCATGCATAATTTATTATCCTCTTTCACTCTTCACTGGGGGCAAGTTCCATCCATACACATCCATCTATTATCCTTCATCCTCCATTATCCCTCATTCACTTGACCTACGTATGTATCCCTTTTCCACATTTGATCTTGACAAGGTTAAGGATCTTTGTAGCCTTTGTATGTCCTATCTACTCACTTGGTCTACACCCTTGAGCTCCTATCCATTATTTTGTCCATTGCTTGTTTCCATCCTTCATTACCCCCTTTGATCTTGCTTATCATACATGTGTTCTATTCAAACCCATCATTTGATCTTGATCAAAATTAAGGACATAAAATGTAAAAAATCTCTTGACATGGCCATTCCTTTGGATCACATGATATTTGTTACACCATATCATTTCTTTACATTGATATATCTAGTCCCTATGCTTGGATTAACATGTTATCCTATTGAAAGGCATTCCTTGAACATCACATAAGCCTTTACCATCTTTCACTTATGCATTCCTATCCCATTTGTTCATTCACCCTCTCAAAATCCCTTTCTCCTTGCTAGACACTAGGGCAAACATTAAAAAATCATAAAAATTGTAAAATATCCTGAAAAAATCATAAAAAATTGTAAAATGTCCTAAAAAACATTAAAATCATAAAATTTCCTAAACAAAAAATCATTAAAACAATAAAATGTCTTGAAGAAATCTTAAAAATCATGAGATGTTTTGAAAAAATTATACAAATCATAAAAAGTCCTGAAAAAAAAACCTAAAAAATTAAAATATTTATAAAACCCTAAAAATCATTAAAAAACCAAAAACATGTAATAAACATTGTGATGACACAAAAACTTCAGATAAGCATGCAACTTTGGAAGTTCAACAAAATCAAGATGTCACAAGACAATGATTAAGAGACATAACAACTCCTTATTGACTTATCGAAACAAAACACATTAACTGTGAATAAAAATCATTTGGCATGAAACATATTATTTATTTGTTTGCTTATTTTCTTTTGATTGTTTCTGATCTTATTTTTTGTGACATGTCTTTTAGCTTTTTCGGGGATGTCTCTGACTAGAGATTTTATCTCCAAGATGTCTTTGACTAGAAAGGTGAGGATTGGGCATGTTCACCTATTTGTTGCTTGTGGATTGTTCCTTAGTAATATGATGACTCATCTTAGAAAATGATCATCTAAGATAATCGAGACATATGGGTCTCATGTGAACTAGGGCATCCCTTGACTATCCGATGTGGTTTTTTTTCCATGCACTTGGTATTGAACCATTTGTGTCTAATCTATATCTAGATGAATTTTTTCCATTGGCCATAATAAGCTTGATGATAACTTTAGCACTTAAAAAGCACGAGAATTCTGATCACTTTCATATCCTCTTTCTCATTCTTCTTTCTCGTCATTTTTCTCTTTTCATCACCCCTTTTCATCTCTCTTTTTCATCATTTTTTTCTTCATCTTCTTCATTCTTTTCAGTGTAGCAAGATCAATCAAATGTTGTATCCAATCGATGCATGTATTTGAATCTTCAATCACTTTATCAATCAACTTGCTTTTCTCAATCTCAATGTCCCCTGGGTTAATCAATCAATTATTTGATCACCTTACCTTGCGCTATTATCAATCCCTATCAGCTCAATCAACTTATCAACCGACCTATACAATTCATTTTCATCAACTATGCATTTCCATCAAATGTACATCTCAAATTAATCACTTGTGCAATATCAATTATCCAATATTCTCTCTCGTGATCTATCAAGAGATCAATCTCCATCAATCTGTTTGATCAATCTCTCAAGGGGGCATAACCAATCAATCATCATCCTTACCAGGATATCACTGGGGCATGTATCAGTGGATCATTTTCTTTGAAACAACGTGAGAGGCTGCATTGTCTCAAAGAGGGGCAAAATGTAGACACATAAAAAATTTCATCAAATTTATCCTCATTTAACTTCAAATTTGCTTCAACCATTGGGTAGATCCATAATCTGTTTCATCATTTCATTATTATCCATTACTCATATTTTCATTTTCATTATATCATAATATATGCATTATTCCATTCTTCATTAGATTATTATCATTCATATTATTCATCCACTAAATTTATTTTAATAAACATTGCATAATATTCATTTATCCACCTTCATTCATTCACCTTATATACATTTTCTCCATTTATTTAATAAATGAACCCTTTAATATTCCCTCCAACCCCTTAGCACTTGTCACTTATTGTTACCATCTATCCTCTCTCCTTACCACTCATCCTTCCCATACTACTAATCTCTCATTATCCCATATTCAACCCGATGCCTAAGTTCTCCTTGAGAACATCCATAAAAACCAAGCATGTCTCTCATTCATCCATCCATTATCTTGACATCTTGAGCGCATATTTGTTATCTTTGCAAGCATTGATATTTTATCCTTTGCATCTTTATTTTCTCATATTGTAGCTTTTATATCATTTTCTTGCATTCTCAAAATCTCCATTTCCTCATAAGTTCTTTAGAGAGAAATAATGTTAAATGTGAAATCTTGATAGTAAGAGGGAAATGGAGTGAATTTATGTTGCATGTATGTGTGTTTCTAGCTTAGATTCTTGTTATACATGTGTGTGTTTTGCATGTACTTCATTGTTAGGTGATTGATCTATCTGAATCTTCTCTCATAAGATTTTAGATCATATTTTATCACCTACATAAACAAACTCAAAGCTAATTGTGGGGACTCTAAGGGAAATGGAAAACCTTCTCTAATACAAAGTAGGGAGAACGAGAGTAAGAAAAATATTACTAAGGTTTGCAGAAGACTCTGTCAAATATGTGGCTCAAAAAAACTCCTCGTAGGAAATTATGAAAATCATCTCTTGGAATATTTAAAGGTTAAATAACCCTCATAAACATGAGCTCTTATATAATCTATTAGAGGATCATTAACCTAATATTACTCTTATACAAGAAACTAACATGCACTGTGATAATTTTTTGACCATGAAACAAATAGGTTTTGAAGGGACCCGAAACCCTTTAACAAAAAGCTACATCAAAAAGTTGTCATATGTAAAACCAAAAGAATTACAATCCAAAGCCAGCAAAAAGAAAGAAGCTAACAAAGAGATAATAGAAAGGAGAAAGATAGTACAACTTTTTTAGGGCCTCTATAATCTCAGTTTCTAGTCAAGTCATGTTTAGAGCAATTTTCTTAAGCTCTTGGATAACTTGATTTATAGATTTATTCTTCAAATTATCACTAGTTCTTTTACAAGGCCCAATCATTTCCTACTATTTTTTGTCTAAGGAATCGACATCCACTATGGTACCTTCTTGATGGAGTGATTCAAGCTTTCCAACCATGGTTTTTATACTCTCTGTAGAATTCATCACCTCTTTGTGGCTGTAGGTGACCAAAGATATCAAATCCTCATTGAATTTTTGGAACTTGTTCTCCATCTGACTTAATCTGCCCTCAAACTCTTATTTTAATTTGTCCTCCAGCTATGACAATTTTCTATCATAGTCTTTCTTCATCTCAATTATCTACCCACCATTTTCTACATGAAAGCATAATTGACTTTCTCTTGTCCATCGTCCATTGCTCAATAGCCTGGATATACCGTTTGTTGTTAATTGCTTGAAGTTTCATATTGATGTTCTTAATTTCATGAAAAGATCGTTTAAACATCCTAAAGTGTTCCACCAAAACATCATGGGCCATAGATAGCACATCATCAGGGTTCTCCCTTTTCAGACTAAGAAAAGGGGAATTAGAATTGAGGTCCTTCGGGAAGGGGAGTCTATATCACTTGTAGAGGGGGCTAGGATAAACTTGTCTAGGATGGAGTTGCGAGATGGATGAGGGTAAGAAATTGAGTTAGAGGTAGGGGAGGCTCTAGACCTCATTTATCTTTGTGTCCAATCTCCAAATGAAAACTTTGACCTAGAATCAGACTCATCCATATTTCGGTATTCCACTCTTCCTCATCAGAGGATAGGCTAACATGATCTTCTTCCTTAGACTTGCTAGAACCTTGAGGAACCCTAGATGAAGGGGTGGGCATGGTTTTCATGTGCTCATGGATAAGGAAAAGAAAACCCCCATGAAGGATAGAGAATTTTTTGTTTTTCCTATGCTCCTTAATGCTAGCATTAATGGTTAAGAAGAAAGGGAATGAAATCTTCACATTGTGCCTAAAATGATTAAGAAAAGTAAAATGATGCTCGTAGGCCCTATTATATCTCCATCAAGGGTAACATATTTCATCAAAACAACAAGATCAAAGCGCCAAATAGATTTCATGATGTTACTCATGTCATAGCTTATTTTATCCACTTTGGCCAACTTTTCTCTCTCCTTCTCATTTCTTAGAAATATTTTGACAATGGCATTAGACATTTTTTTATTTTTGTAGAACTTCGCACCATCTATTGACAAACTAGTGACTTTGATGATCAACTTCTCATCAATTTCCACCTTTCCAACCTCAATTTGGATTTTTCCATCCTTCAAACCCTTGGAAAATTTATTTATGACATTTGTATGTGTTGGAATCCAATAACATTGAGAGGGGGCCTGAATCCATGTTATACCAAAATGATTAATTTTATCCTTCTTAAAACATGCATACACCAACCGATATACCGATACATACAGACTTGAAAGAAGTAAAGAAACTGATAAGACAATCATATAAATGAGAACCATAACACACAAAATTATACGTGGAAAACCTCAAAGAGGAAAAACCACGGTAGTATTTGTGACCCGCAATATCAATCCATTGGCCATATGAAGAGATATTGCAAAATATGAGGGGCCTGCACTTGCAGGAAGGCTTACAACCTAGAGCACACTTCTCAATCACAAAAGGAGCCTCACTACCTACATAAAATTCCAAACTACAATATGAAGAAGTGTTGAACTACTGAGATAGCTTCTTCTATGCTAGAATACAGTTCTGGTTTAAGATTTGTTTGTTCCAGTCTGAAACCCTAAACCCTTTACCGGAATAACCCTTACATGAATTTCCTCACATACATGATCTCTCTAATATATTTTGCATCATGTTACATTCGCATATCCATAATCTCCTATCTCATATCTTTTTCAAAATGATCTATCAAATTGACCTATATACCCTATACAAATTTTCATGCCTTATGTCGGCTTACAAATATATATACAATACTAAATTACATGTCGGCCAAATAATATAAATACATAAATATTAAAACCAATTGCCGAACCTGGATGCAAGATATGTTGGCCTCCAATACCGATAATCTTTACTAAACTATGTCGTCTTACATAGCCAGTAACCAAAGAAACCCTTCTATCTTGTCGGTGTCAGTGCTGGTGGTGGTGTAGTATCTATGAAGTGCCTATCGATACACCACTAAACAAAAAAATGAAGCTAGAACATAATACAATGTTGCCATCAATGAAAACATAGTGAAACCAACCAATTGAGTGTCAATTGAGAACAATCTCCCCCTTTGTCATTGATGGCAACACTCATGTGAAAAAATGGTCAAGGTTTCATCTGTTGGTTTCATCCTGCCTTGCTCCCCCTAAGCTGAATATGGAAAATACTCCACATCTCCATAACTCCCATATCTCCATAACTCCCCCTAATGTATACAACTCCTTTTATTCTTTTTCACATCTATATCACTCCCTCTTTGACATCAATGCCATCAAAAATTCTAAAAGGAATGTCAAAGAAAAAGAACCGTACAATGAATATCCCAAAATTTCTTACTGGAGCTTAACATATTTCAAAATTTCCGAATAAGCCTTCTGCAGTAACTTAAAATAAGTATCCCAACCTGTTTTGAATGTGTCGGAAATAGATACAACTCCACTCAATAAATGTGCAAAAGACTCTTTCTCATTTACCTTTGTCGGTGTGGGATTTCCCACTATATCCATGCATTTTTTCTTGTGTACACTGAGTGAATCCAACTGGGGACTCACCAAGCCTCTCAAACTTATATCTCTTCTTATTATTTTGTCTCTTTCCTTCTCAAGAATAGAAATTTGGTTCTCCAAAATTAAAATTTGACCATCAATTGATGTACTCAATGAAATCAATCTGTGAAAAGAATTAGCTATATTTGCAATTTTCTCTTGAAGTTATTTTATCTTCATATCCACATTAGCTATAAGTATATCAGTGTTACAACATACCTTATATATATTTGTGCATTTCTTCAAATAATTTTCTATTAGTTTCAACTTCTCATCAATATTTTTCTTCTTAGATTCAATTACCTGATCAAATGCAGCTCTCTTAGCTTGAGTAAACCTCTCCAATGCTTGTCAGTTTGAAATTTGTTGTAAGGATTGAAAATCCTTTGAAATATGCTCAGTAATTAACTTAAGCTTTCTGGATGGGTTCGCTTCATTATCAATCTTGCACTTTGGGACCAGTCTGTGTAAAATGGTGATTGATTGATCAATAATCTCTTTATCTGTGGATCCCTCCTTCATTAATTTTTGTGTTGCCATCATCATGAGTTCAATAGGACTCATCTCTATTATGTTTTTATTTTTGACCTATGAGGTGTCAATTAACAACAATGATTGACCAACTACTGGTTCCCTGCCAGATTCCCCTTTCTTCTCTTCTGAAGATTTATCCTTTATAACCTCCTCATTTGCACCGATGGCTTCACCACTTGGTGCAGTCTATGTAACTATCAGTTCCTCTATAGAAACTATAACCTCAACCTATACATTTTTATCTGGAGGACTATTATCCTCAATATTAGTACCCTGTAGAATATTAACTTGTTCACTCTTTGTGTTAACCGGTATCTCAATATTTGTCTGTACATCTATATTTACTGGGGCTTCAATTTCCACTATCTTAATATTTTTTCAAAACTGAGGGTGAAGTACCCATAATCCCCTTCCCTTTTCCTTCAACCGGGGTATCTACAATGTCTGTCTTACTTTCCGGTGAAGTAAAGAATCCTCTTTTCTCTCGAAGGAATTTAACCCATGCTTTTTGAGTCTCGTTTATTATTTCATTTATTCTTCCTAGCACCGGACTAGTTATTCTATGTTTGCTATTGAAAATTTTTCTATCTGCCACCTCAAGTGTCTTTTCCATTTCATTTGGAGCAATAGTAACACAAATAGATAATAGCTCTTGAATTTATTATGTTTCTCTTCTTGCATAGCTGACAGTCTTCTAGCATCTAACATGTTTTACAATTTAGCTGGTATTTAATTTTCTATTTCTATTAATGCTTTCTTATAAATATCCAAGTATAATAAGATTGCTTCCACTACCTCTCTTTGTTCATCATCCTCTGAGTTTTCATAATAAAATTGAACATTCTTCAATATGCCATCCTTAGTGATTTCATCTACTAATTCTGCACAAGTTTTAGGTGGTATTATAGTCACATTACCAGATTCAATTGCTAAATTGATGTCACTCTTCTTCTTCCTCTTTTCAGTATGGAATGTAGCTAAAGGTGTAGCTTTTGGTGCTTGCTTCTGTGCTGGTATTTTGATTGTAACCTTCCTAATTGGTTACTTCTGAGCTTATACCTTAGCTTCCTCTATTTTCTTTCTAACAACCCTCTTAAATACCAACAGTGTGTCATCCTTAGATTTTGATTCTGCAGTAATAGGCTCAATGTGAACTTCATCAGGATTCTTCCTCTTTCTACCTTTCTCTGAGAAAATATCAATTAAAGCTTTAATGTCTTTTGAGACCTTCTTTTCAAATTTTCTTGCTTTCCCTTCCTACTTCTCTCTTTTCTTCCAGTTGAACTCTATTTCAACCTCTTATGTTTTATGTTGTGCATTACCATAGGGATTCTCTGCCTCATCAATTGGTGCATCAATCAACATTTTTGCATAGGCATCAAGAATCTATGCATCCACCTCATACCCCATTTCCTCAATCCAAATTTTTTGGGGCTTAATTGCTTCCATAAGTGTTTCATCCTTCTTTACCATGAAGAATATGTTGGTTGAATATTTTTCTGCAATATGCTCAAGTACCCTTACCCTAGACCTAATAGATTTCTAGAATGCTTTGAAATATCCCCAAACTTTATCATCTCTCTGACTTTCTAAAGCAGGAATTGACTGTTTCAAATGTCTCCCTACCGGAATGTCAAATGCCCATTGCCTTTTACCAAAACCGGGCATATCATTCATGAAATATAACATCAAGAAAACTATCAAGTTGTCATACCGAAATGTGCCCTTCTTTTCACCCTTAATTTTTTGTAGGTTTATTAACAACACATCTAGCATCCAACCGCATAGATCTAATTTCACATTCTCTCTCATTATTTTGCATGTAGCCAAAATGCATGATCTACAAATAGAATTCAGTCAGTTTGACTGAGTTACGTTATACCTGATGATCATGCTACCAAATCTGATGTCTATGTTGGTAATATTACTCACTCTCATGGATCTCTTATCAGATGTCTTGTCGGTGATCTTGTTCATGAAAATATTTGAAATATTCTTCTCTAGATGTTGCCCAACTGATGGTAAACCAATGATTTCTCAGATGGCTTCCTTGGTGATTTTGTAAGTTCTCTCTAACCATATAAATTCCCCATGTACTCTACTCAAAACATATCTGATTATTTCATCTTCAAGATCTAGAATATCTAGAATGTCAGTAAACCCTAGGTCTTCAATATGCTTGTATGTCGGTTGGATCTTTCCAAATTCTCCCATCAGCTCACTCATATACATGCCCTTAATTTCAGATTTTCCCAAGTCCTCAATGTGATAGTGAATATATGCCCTAACATCTTCTAATAGACAACTCCCTCCAGAATGTGAGAAAATGCTCCAACTAAATCTTCTAGGGTAGTCACATGTAGATACTTCTTGAAAATTATCCTGGGGTGGTCCTTTACCTCTACTACAGTCGGGTTTGCAACAAAAATAGGAATAGATGATGATCTCGCTTCCATGTTTAAAGATAAATACCTTTTGATCACTCTTGGTGAAAACCTCCAATAAATTCTTCCAGATGCCAGTGAAATAACTCAAGAATAAATCTAATTGCTCTGAATTGCCTTTGATTGCTCTTAGTTTATCTTAATCTCTCTAAAAACACTCTGAATACAAGGTGATCAATAATGAAGTCAATTCGACCTTTTAACCTCCATGAAAAACCCTAATCTTTCATTGACATAAATGACTACCGGTGAAAGATACCGGATCTCTCACAGAACATATTCATCTTGGATAATCATCTCCAATATCTGGAACATCTTCTAGAACCTCTTCCTGGTGCATATGCATCATCTTAATGAATTTTTCCTACCCCTAAGGCATCTACCTCAGTTATCGAATGAGCTACTTTCTGGTGCAGGAGCATCCTCTTCTATCAGATAAGTAACTGAGACATTCCCATCTGATGATTGTTCTTTAGTCTTCCTAACCCATCTCTGAGTATGATCTTGTCGGATTTCACTAACCTTCTCTTTTCCTTTCTCATTTGATCTTGTATTACTAACCGTTGGATTTCTGCTTCTACAAAATTAAGCAATATGTCCAACCTCATTACATGCATAACATGTAACGTTGTTCCTTTGAATTGCTTTGGTAAAACCGGTGAAATTTCTTGACTTGCACTGATTAGCGATATGTCCAAATGTTCCACATGCATAGCATTTAACAATCATTCTGCAGTCTTATGTTTTATGACCATACTTATTGCATTTGGAACATTTATTGAGAGAAGAATCGGGGTTCTGATTTGCTTTGTTTCTACACTGTCTAGCCATGTGACCAAATCTATTGCAAAAAAAATATCTACCATTGAATTTATAAGCATTAAATTGCCTTATCAGTGTCTTATGGTTTTGATCTTCATTAGCAGTACTAGAACTCTGTCCTTACTCAAATCCAAGTCCACTAGAATCTCCAATCTGCCTTTGTCTCTTCAATAACTCATCTAGTTGTGTTGAGCTAATCTTGATTTTTTCTTTATACTCACTTGCAGTAGTTAAATATCCTCTCAGAATTATCACTTGTCTCTCAAGCTCTTATTCACTACTCTAGGATTATAGCAAATCAGTTCTCAACATATCATTCTCATGAACCAACCTACCACATTCTTCAAATTTGTTCTTCAGGGATACAAAAATATTTTCTTCCTTTTTATTTTGGTCCTTACTCTCCTTAGACATCCTCATAGTTATAACTTGCATTTCATTTTTCATAACCATGTTCTCCTGACTCAATTTATGAGATTGTTCCGTAAGTGCATCTTTCTCTTCATCATCCCGACTTTACAAAAGTTCCTTCCTCCTAGCTTGAATAGATGATAGCCTCTCTTGTAGGACAAGAATGAATTCCTTGGCAAAACTCAATTCATCTTGTAGCTTTATATTCTTCAACCTTTCAACATCATAATCTTCAAGTGCCATTTCAAGTTGCTTTTCGAAAGCCATATCCATGGATTCTAGATTCAGGATCTTCCTCAAGTTGTTAAACTTCCTCCGAGGCACAAGACTCTGATACCAATTGTTGGAATTCAATAACACTGAGAGGGGTGGTGAATCAGTGTTATACTGGAATGATTAATTTTAGCCTTATTAAAACATGCATACACCGACCAATATACTAGTGCATACAGAATTGAAAGAAGTAAAGCAACCAATAAGCCAATCACATAAATGAGAACCATAACACACAAAATTATACGTGGAAAACCTAAAAGAGGAAAAACCAGGGTGGGATTTGTGACCCACAATATCAATCCACTGGCCATATGAGGAAATATTATAAAATGTGAGGGGCCTGCACTTGTAGGAAGGCTTACAACCTAGAGCACACTGCTTAATCACAAAAGGAACCTCACTGACTACATAAAATTCTAGACTATAATCTAGAGAAGTGTTGAACTTCTAAGATAGCATCTTCTATGCTAGAATACAATTCTAGTTTATTCTCTGTATGTTCCGGTTTGAAACCCTAAACCCTTTATTGGAATAACCCTTACATGAATTTCTTCACATGCATGATCTCTCTGATATATTTTGCATCATGTTACATTTGCATATCCATAATCTCCTATATCATGTCTTTTTCAAAATGATCTATCAAACTGACCTATATACCCTATACAAATTTTCATGCCTTATGTCAGCTTACAAAGATATATACAATATCAAATTACATGTCGACCAGATAACATAAATGCATAAATATTAAAACCAATTTCTGATGCCGGATCAAAGATATGTCAGCCTCCAATACCTATAACCTTTACTAAACTATGTCGACCTGCATAACCGGTAACCAAAGAAATGCTTCTGTCCTACCAGTGGCAGTGTAGCATCTGTGAAGTGCCTGACGGTACACCATTGAACAAAATCATGAAACCGAAACACAATACCATGTTGCCAGATCAATGGAAACATAGTGAAACCAACAAATTGAGTATCAATTACCAACAGTATGAGCTCCATGAAATATTTCAATAAAAGGGGTAGGATCGCCATGATCTAGAATTTGCCATATTGTTTTGTTCTTCACGAGCTCTTCACAAATTAAGTGTTCAACACTTTTCTTTTCTCCTCCCATGGTGTCAATAGTGGCACTGGTTTGCAAGGTAGGGAAATTCTAGAAAGAATCCCAAGGTACACAGAAACTGTGTGACAAAGCCAGAGATAATACAAGAATGGCATGCTTAATCATTAAAATTCAAGTGATCATATTAAGGCATGACATGATCATTTAATGTTGTATCTCATTTCACCTAAGCCAAATCATATAGCATCAAGGCCTTAGTTTTGACCAATATCCTATGACCAAGCCCCCACAGTTTTTCATCATTGCTCCTAACTCCCAAATTTGGAAAGTGGTGCAATAGTCCATTAGCTTCATGATAGGCATGAGAGATATTAAAGTTTTGAAAAGAATTTAATAAATCCCTAGCACTCTCAATCCAACTTTTAATCTTCCAAGAAGGTTTTTGTTTACACAATAAGAATTAGATTATCTTGTTAGAATCCCCCTCAAGAAAGACATAATTAGAATTGATTTTTTAGCCAAAAATAACTCATGGTAGGTAGCCATAGCTTCCACTAGGTGGTTTGTCTAACATCCCAAAGGAAGTGCCACCGCTGATAAAAATCCTACCTTTTTCATCTCTAATCACTCCCCCACACCTAGCCGACTAAGAGTTTCCCTTGGCCACCCATCAAATTTGACTTTAACCCATCTAGCTGAGGGAAGTGTCTAATGAGCATAATAACTATGGGATTCGACTAAACTAGGATCAATAGGATGCACTGTGATGAGTTAGAAAGATTGAAATACTTTTTTTTATGGATTGTGGGCTTAGTTGCTCCAATTCAGATGGTGCTTCAAGAGGAATTGCCACATTTTGGAATCCCAAATTTATGAAGGTTTCTCCTATCTTCTCAGATAGAAATCATGCCGCTACTTACTTTAGTAATATGAGAGATGGTTCCTATTGGATTACATTTAACATTTATTGCCCTAATATTAAGCAAGACAGATGAAGGTTATGGGTTGCTTTATTGGTTTTTAGGAGGTTGATTCCTTTTGATGGGTGGTTGGTTATGGGAGACTTTAATTATCCCCTTAAGGATAATAATAAATTAGGAGGTTAAAATCCCCCTAACATCTAAAACTCTGGATTATTAAGAATTAAAGAGGCCAATGAGCTCCAAAGAGTATCTCTTGAAGAAAAAGTATTAGGTGCATATATATTCAACAAATTCCATTAATGGTCAGATATTATACGACACATCTTAACACTCATGCTATTTTAAGTGATATTCCCCTTTACCCCTAAGAATATAGAAGGGTTCCATAGAGTCACCAATCCTCTAGATTCACCTTCATCATCACTAACAAAATAATTATCAGAGTGCCAATTTTTTTAACAATATTCTAAAAAATTTCTTCTTTTATTTTTATTTCTTGAATAAAAAAATCAAGTTATTGTTCCATTAAAGTACATAAAACATAAGCCATAAGTCAGTATTTCATGATGTCATTTATACAACCTTGTACTTGTAGGTCCAAGGCTAAGGGTTGGGCATTCCATGCCTTTCTCGAACTAAAACCCGATGCACATGGTAGGCTCCATTTTCAAAACTTAAGAAATGGGGCCCTGTTATGGTCTAGGGCCCGTTAACTTCACATGGTTGTTGTTGATTGGATAATTGAATTTGATGAAGCTTTTTGTTGGTTTTAACTTCACAAATAGTTGTTGAACACTCTCCCCCTTATCAATTAGAGCCATAGGAGTGGATTGCTCCATTTGACTCACAACCAGTTGATAATTGTGGAGTGTTGCGCACAACTACGGAAAGGAAGTAAACTCAGACAAAATATGCTTTTCCCTAATATCTTTTTGTAAATTAAAAACTGAAAATTCTTTGAATATCATTATCAGGTACATGAAAATAAATTTGCGCACACAAATTCTTGTATCTACCAATGAAATCAGTCACTTTTTCTTTAACACCTTGTTTACAATGCATTAAATCAATCAAAGTGATTTTAGGACCAATGTTGTTTTGAAATTGTTGGATGAAAGCATTTGCTAGTTGTTGAAAACAAGTGATAGATTAAGAAGACAGAGAGCAATACCATTGTAAGGCCTTATCTCTTAGTGTTCTTGTAAATAGTTTTGCAAGTAATTGTTGATCATAAGCAAAATCAGTACACAAGGTTTGAAATGTTTTGACATGGATAAGAGGATCACCTTTTCCATTATAGAGTTCCAATTGAGGGATCTCAACATGTTTAGGTGGCATGCATTTTACAATATCAAGAGAAAGTGGGCTCACAACATCAAAGGTGGGCACACTAAACTTGGATTAACTCATAGAAGAAATTTGTTGTTGTAAGGACGACACAGTTTGAGCAAGATTGTTAATTGTCATTTTGGTAGAAGAATTGATGTTAGACATAGGTGATTGAGAAGGTGGTGGGACATCATGAAAATTAAGCATTGGTGATGGCTGGGTAGGAAAAGGGACACTTAAAGGAGGAATAAATTTGTTGAAGGAATTTCCCCCTTGTGTCACAGTGATTGGTTGAGGAATAATAGGAACATGCATGGAAGTCATAGGTAATGATTGAGGATTAAATGAAGAAGAGGGAATACCCCCATGACCTATGGTTGTAGGAATGACATTTTGAGTTGAAGTAGCCATGATGTTGGATGTGAAAGTAGGAATACTAGTCATAGGATTAGTCAAAGGAATAGAAGGACCGACTTGTGTTGAAGGTTGTGAGTAACCTAGGGTTTCAGCACATCTCTTGATAGTCATGACTTTAGAATCAACAATATGTGCAATACCACACAATATATCAATTCGATTCTTGTCACTTTGAAGCATGTGCTTAAGACCTTCAATTAATGGAAGAGCTTCACTATTAAGGTATTATTCAGACATCCATTGTTGAAAGTTGTCAAATTGATTGTCCAATGTAGAAAGTTGATCTAAACAAACCCTATTTAAAGCCTCTTCTCCATCATGAGATCCATCAATTGACACATGATTAGGATGGGAATAATTAGTATGATCCTCATTAAAGAAGTCACCCAAATTAGGCTCCATCTCCTTGATAATCAAACCTTGGGATGCCTTAATTCTAATGCTTCATCTAACGGGGGTAGGATAGGTAGGACTAACAGTGGTAAAAATCATGCACTAGAGGGAAAATTTTAAATTTTGAATTGTAGAACAAAGCTTACAAAATTGAGTAATGCAAAATTCAAGAAAATAATGATTACACAATTTTAACTTTGTTGGGGGAAGAGGATGACACAATTTCAAAAAATACAAGGAAATTGGAATTTTAAAATTAGGGCCAAGGGAATACCACTTAATTTTAAAATCAGAATTATTAAAATCAGGGCAGACAATAATTAACCTCTTAATTTTAAAAAAAATGTTGAAATTTGAAATGTTGAATTTTGAAGGTATTTTCGATTCTAGAGGGATCAAAAATCGATAAAACCAGCCAATCTTCTGGATTTAGGCTACTAAATACAATCATAATAGTTACCTGAAATTTTGAGAAAAAAACCAAGGACCGTGGCAAGAATGCACATGGTCCAACCAACTTTTTTCAAAATTTTCAAGGATGGATATTATGATGATTTTAAAGCTGACCCCCAAAAATTGATGATTTTTACAATCTCTAGATGGGCGAAATGAAGGTGCAAACATGAAAATAGGACCCTATTAGGGTTTTGAAGAAAAAGAGGAATTTAATTGCAATTTTGAAAAGGGTCAAACCTAATGGATAGACCTTGGAAAATGTTTATAAATTTGAATGTAACTGAAATTGATTTAAAATTCACACAAAATCTAATTAAATTTAAAAATTAGGGTTTGATGACCTAACCACTTAATTGTGAAATTTGAAAATTTGAATTGTAGGATTGAAGACAAATCTGAGAACAATCAAAAATTTGAAAATTATAGGGAAATCCAATTTTTGCACAAGTTCAATATGATTTTTGAAAATTAAGGTTTTAACAAGTAACCTCTTCATTTTGTAAATTTTAATTCCAAATTGAACAAGACAATGCGCAAATTGAATTTTGACTAAATAATTTTCTGATCTAAGATAACAACAAGCAATTTTTACAAATCACAAGTTCAATTTTGAATTGTAGAACAAACCTTACAAAATTGAGTAATGAAAAATTCAAGAAAATAATGATTACACAATTTGAACTTTGTTGGGAGAAGAGGATGACACAATTTCCAAAAATACAAGGAAATTGGAATTTTAAAATTAGGGCCAAGGGAATACCACTTAATTTTAAAATCAGAATTTTTAAAATCAGGGCAAACAATAATTAACCTCTTAATTTAAAAAAAATTATTGAAATTTGAAATGTTGAATTTTGAAGGTATTTTCGATTCTAGAGGGATCAAAAATTGATAAAATCAGCCAATCTTCTGGATTTAGGCTAGTAAATATAGTCATAATAGTTTCCTCAAATTTGGAGAAAAAAGTCGAGGACCGTGGCGGGAACGCACATGGTCTGACCAACTTTTTTCAAAATTTTCAAGGATGGATATTATGATGATTTTAAAGCTGACCCCCAAAAATTGACGATTTTTACGATCTCTAGATGGGTGAAATGAAGGCGCAAACGTGAAAATAGGACCCTATTAGGGTTTTGAAGAAAAAGAGGAATTTAATTGCAATTTTGAAACGGGTCAAACCTAATCAATAAACCTTGGAAAATGTTTATAAATTTGAATGTAACTGAAATTGATTTAAAATTCACACAATATCCAATTAAATTTAAAAATTAGGGTTTGATGACCTAACCACTTAATTGTGAAATTTGAAATTTGGGAAAAAGGGAGGAAATTGAAATTTTGACTTGAAGGATTGAAGACAAATATGAGAACAATCATAAATTTGAAAATTAAAGGGAAATCCAATTTTTGCACAAGTTCAATATGATTTTTGAAAATTAGGGTTTTAACAAGTAACCTCTTTATTTTGTAAATTTTAATTGCAAATTGAACAAGGCAATGAGGAAATTGAATTTGACAATCAAAACAATTTTCAGATCTAAGATAACAACAAGCAATTTTTACAAATCACAAGTTCAATTTTAAATTTAAAAACTAGGGTTTTGAATGATTTAACCACTAAGTTTGCAGAAAGTTGAAACTTGTAAATGAAAAATATGCAATTTTGTTCAAAGGAAATCATGCAAGATGTGAGGTTCATTAAAATCTAATGGTCGGAAAATGGTGAATGATAAATCAAGAAGGAAAACTACCCTTTCCCTCGAAGAGAGATAAGTGTTTCACTATCGATTACCATTCAAGAACGTTTCACCATTATATTAGGAAGGGGGAGAAGATAATTCACTAGATTCAATATCTACACACAAAGATGGCAGATTGGATTCTAAATGAATTGGGAATGCTAAGTTTATCCCCTCTTCCTTATTTTATTTAGAAAGGAATTTGATTTAATTATGTAGTACAAAAGTGAAAAAGAATTGATTATAACTTGAGATCAGAATATGGGATGAAGATGTGCACATGGATTTGGTAGTAAAATTTTGATATGAAGTTGCCCTGCCAATCTGAGGAAAAGTTACCCAGACCATGGTGGGAATGTACACGGTCCTCCAAAAAATTTGCGAAACGAAATTGGTTTTTTCGCCGCTGCAAATGAAGCAAGAATCTGAAAGTACAGCTACGCAACTGCAACCTACACACATAAAAGAGACGAAAATGGGTTGGGCTTGGGGGTTTGCCTTTAGGTCAAACCCCAATTTTGGAATTAACCAAGTAATGAAAGAAAGTATTTGCAAGTAGATGTAAATGAAAGACTAAATTGTTAATCACCTCAAGGGAGGTTGTAGTAGCAATGTTGATAGAAATGATTGTGTGGAATTGAATGTTGAAATCAATCTCCTCTTCAATGGTTGAATCCTTAACTTGAATGCAACACCTAGCCTTGAATGGAGACTTGAGAATGCTCAACACTGGAAAAGAATGCTTGAATGCTCTTGAATGCTTGATCACTTATGCAAATAGAAATAACTTTTTAGTTTTTGTAACTC
Organism: Cryptomeria japonica; assembly: GCF_030272615.1. NCBI lineage: Eukaryota > Viridiplantae > Streptophyta > Pinopsida > Cupressales > Cupressaceae > Cryptomeria > Cryptomeria japonica. Next base: position 182,267,308 of record NC_081406.1, on the reverse strand, counting down.
TATTATAACCATCCTAGCCTTAAACAATTTAATAGCTTCTAACTATGCTAACACTAAGAACACCTAAAACTTAGGAGTCTATTCTTTTACGAAGAAGGAACATATTAAATCTAAGTCATCACTATAGCTAAAAATGAAAATATATTCAAATTTGAACTCTACCAGATGATCATTCATTACATTGTCATGAATTTTTAAAGCCTTTTCCTATACAAAACTCCTACAAAAATGCAAGTACAAAAAAACTAGAACATTAAACTAATTTGTTATTTTTTATTGTTATCTTATAAAATAAAACTAATTAATCTAAATACCAAACTTCTTCCTTGATTACATTGATCGAAACAAAGGTGGAACATTGCATGAGTTGAACAAACACTTTTGGAGCCTTCACCAATCCTCCTTGCTCACCCAAGAAACATCAAATTGACTGCATCATTGGATCTCTTGACTATAGGACTTGCAAATATTTTCACATGAGAGAAAATAAAGTATCTTCAACCTCCTTTCATAATGAGATAACAACTTTCTTCTTAAAGTCCAAATCTCCTCGAAGTGTGTCAAAATATCCCCTCTAGTGCTGCAAATGAGAGAAAAACTCTCCTTTGAGAGTCCACATTTCCTTCAAGTGTTTCAAATTACTCCTCTGGTGTTGTGAAAGTAATCCATCCTCTATTGTATGAAACCTAAACCAAACATGAATACATTAAATGCTCCTACAAGAATATCAAGATACTAGGTCCCCTCTTTTCTTCAAGGAGATCCACAAGAAATCTCAAGATACTAGGATCCCACTTTTCTTAAGGGACACAAATGATGCCAAGTCCTCTCTTTTCTATAGGGATACTCATAGAAAAGGATGCTTCTATTGTAGTGAATCATCTTTGAGCAAGAATATAATTCAAGAAGACAAAATATGTCTTACCTCTATTACCTCCAACCTCCAATTGAACCCCTTAGATCTTAATCATCAAATACAAAAAATAATGACTCTACAAGAATCATTAGTAAATCATGAAAGTGCTTGTACATAAGGATGTCAGGCTCATTTTATAATTCATTCAACAAAACAAATAATATATTTGAGATAACTATTCTTTTTTTAATGTCATAGATGAGGAAATATTACATAAGCCTTGCGAACTAATTTACCTTTTACACCTTATAATTCCACTTCAACTCATAACTTTGAAAAATATCTTATATCTCAACAAAAATGAGCTACTTTACTAAATAACCAAAATACCCTTTTTTTTTAAAGATTAAAAGTTCTTTTATTGATGGAAAAAAAAGATCAAAATCTTTCGTAAACTCAAAGTTCCTTCATACATATCTTATAAATTTGTTTACCTTCCATCTAGAGCAAGTTGAATGAACATGTGAGATTAGTGCTTCATGGAAGACAGTGCAAAGAAAAATCAAAATTGCAATTCTATAAGTCACATGTATGCAACAATATTAATCATGCTCCTTTTATTAAATGTAAAAGACAAAAGATTAGGATACATATTTCTACACTATATAATATTTCACTTTCAGTATTGGACTCCAAGTTCATTGAAAATTACTTAAAAAGGCCCAATTACTTGTACGAAATTTGATAGAGTACTCCTAACTCTCTTATATGCTCTACAAATTTATATTTTCTTCAAGTAGCCAAAACATATATAAATGTCTATGTTGATCACTAATTTCAAACATAAAACTTTACCAAAACTCTTCACTTCCAAAAGCTATCAAAGCAAATAAGAAATTGTGCTTTGTTCAAATGTAGCAACTAGCAATGTTTTAATTGTCTTCTCTTTTCATATGTGATTTTCATAGGAAACACAAGAACTTTGAATCTATCTAGGATATGTGGTATTGTGGATTACAATGGATGTAGGATATTTAGTACATCAATTTGAAAAAACTTAAAGAAAACTTTAAAGAAAATGCAAATGGTTGATTTAAAGCCATTTTCCCAACTCCTGCCAGGATCTTCTTCCAACATAGCTCCTAAACCAAATTGAATGCCTCCCTATTAATAAATTGCATAAGAGCGACACCTTAATCATTTCACAGGTCCAAAATACTTCATCCCACTATAGGGAACTTTTGCCTACACTTCTCCACTATAGTATCTCAGCTAAGTCTCTTCTGACTCTAATACCAAATGAAATAAGAGCAATTAAAATCTAAACCATCATTTTTACTATAAAACAAAACATAAATATTCAAACTTGAATTCTATCATGTGATCATTCATTACATCTTTATCGATTTTTAAGCCCTTTTCCATGTACAAACTTCTTATAAACTAGACTAATTAATATAATAACCAACATTTTGTGTGGAATTTAAAAAAAATATTTATATCCTATCTTTTTTAATCTTATACAACTTTGTTTTTTTTAGTATATTTTAATGGATTATCACATTTTAATGAATAAAACATTTGATTATCATGTGATCATTCATTACATCTCTAAGGCTTTTTAAGCCCTTTTCCATGTACAAACTTCTTATAAACTAGACTAATTAATGTAATATCCAACATTTTGTGTGGAATTTTAAAAAAATATTTATATTCTATCTTTTTTAATCTTATACAACTTTGTTTTTTTTTAGTATATTTTAATGGATTATCAAATTTTAATGAATAAAATGTTTGATTTTCTTTAATAGTCAAGAATAATAGATAAATGTTTTTGTTGGTCTTTTTATGAGATGAGATTTTAATTTGACATATTTTATACGAAGAGTATAAAATTCATTTGTGTTTTTTTTTTTTTTGGAAGAATGGAATTTTTTCTAGAATATTTTGTAAGAAAAGTATATAAAATATTTGTGTTGGTCTTGGAGAAGAGTAAATTATGCTTTCATATATTAAACATAAAGAATATAAAAAAAGTCTTTTATTGGTCTTTTAAGAAATGAGAATTTTTTTTTGTATATTTTACGTAAAGATAATAAATATGATTTATGTTGGTCATTAAAGAGATGCAAATTTAATTATATATATATAAAAGAGATGTGAATTTAGTTCCATATATTTTATATAAACAATACACAAGTTATTTGCAATCATCTTTTAGAAGATGAGATCTTACTTGCATACAGTATACAAGATTAACGTAAAAATAATTTATATTTATATTTTAAAAGATAGTATTTTATTCTCATATACATTTACACACATAAATATATCACTTGAAGTATTCACGATACTATTAAAAATTTATCAAAAAAAGTATTCATAATTAAATCGGATATTAACAATCAATAAATATATATTTATATTTTAACCAAAATTGATTAAAATAATATTCAAAATTAAATCCAATATCGATAAACAATTTAATATATGTTTATATTTTAACTGAAATTTATTAAAATAATATCCATAATTAAATCCAATATCATTAAACAATGAATGAATGTTTATATTTTCAAATCAAATTTATTAAAATACCATATTGTAGGATTCTATACACTAGTTAAATGCAAATGAAAAGCTAAGAGGAATATATATTCTATCCAATATTACATTATTACATCATTATTGGAGGCACATTCACTATTCAGAGAATAGTTGTGTCGATTTATTAATGAATTTAATTCCTAAGGGCGAGAGTTTCTATCTTCTATGGAAATGAATATTGAAATCTAAGAAAGAGAAATAAATCTACTCTGACTGAGCGGGGGAATGCTCTGAGCATTCTTGAAAATATTGTTGGGATCGAATTTAGTCTTCACATGCACCAGCCTGAAGAAATTCACATCAAAATACTTTTCGCCCCACGCCTTTGCTTGTTGTACGGTGGAGGTTCCATTAGCAGATGCATGGCCCAAGTCGAGGTCTATGTAGTTGACGTAAGCAGCTCTGGGAGATTTTGAAACATAATGAGTCATATATTCGTACAGTTTTCCCATCCAAGCCAAAGACTATGCATCTTCGGAACCGTCGTCACAGTTGAGTACATACTGAATTTCGTATAAATAGCCTGCTCGTTGGGGGAAGGGAATCCGAGTGGATGGTATCCTATTCATTACGCCTCCAAAGGGAGCCAATATCATTTGGCTGTCGGGCTTCTCTTCCATAATCTTCCATGCTTCCTGTAGGCCCGATGAAGAGATAGCGCTTTTCACATAATCGGACTTATTCTTGAAGTACCTTTTGGTGGAAAGATATCTGTTGAGGAGGTCGGCAGAATATCCGTTGGCCACAGCAGTCGAGATGACCGAGCCGATCCAGTCTGTCTCGTTACAATCGGCGGCGACCAGACCCATCTCAGGAAAGATCTCATTCAGCAGTTTGAGGAGTTGAGGTAAACGACCCAAATACATTCCATTGAATTTAAGGCTAACAGGACTTCCTCCGAACACAAAGACACGGATATAGAGATCCTCGGGGGCAAACGGTTCAACAGATTGCCATCGTTCTACAAGCTCTGTCACGTTATCGTTTCCCGTCCTGTTGACATGGAGGCACTTTGACAAGCCTTATCTGCCACGCCACAACCACGCCCCAGCTCCCTCCACCGCCGCCTCGGAGGGCCCAGAAGACATCTTCCCCCATCCCCTTTCTGTCCACCAAGTTGCCATTGGCGTCCACAAGCAGGCATCCATAACGTGGTCTGCCGAGACGCCATATTTCCTTGCGAGTAACCCAAGCCCACCTCCACTCAAAGTCCCCACGCCTACTGTCCGGCAGACTCCCGCAGGGAAACCGTAGAGCGAAGTCTTGTTTGCAATGGCAGAGTAGAGTTGGCCCAAAGTTGCACCGGACTCCACCCAAGCCGTCTTTGATTTCATATCCACCTCAACTCTTTCAAATTTCATGACATCGATGATGACGAAATTGGGAGCCTCAGAAGTAGAGGAGAGACCCTCATAGCTGTGCCCTCCACTGCGCATCACGATCTGCCAGCCGTGTTGTATGGATCACTGCACTGACTTGTGCAGTTGGTCTCTGCTCTCCGGGACAATAAAAGCGTATAGCTTCGGCACGCTTTCTTCCGCATAGCGCAGATTCTGCAGAGAGAATTCGAGGAGCGAATAATAGTTGCTTGATGAAGAAGAGCTTTTGAACGTCACGTTTTCGATACCGTTTCCACTCAGACATGAGGTGAACGCTAGTGCAGTTGCATTTTGTGACGAGTATGCCACAAGCGCAGCTCGGCCTCCCAAATTTACAAGCCACAACAATAGAAACAAGCCAAACATTCTCATATAACTCCAGAAAGCCATCATTTATGAACTTATGGTCCAAGACTGATCAAGTCAGTTATAATGTTCTTAATACTGAAAGCCGATATTGGCCCTTATTTATAACCGAAAGCACGTAGGGAAACATCTTTCAAATTCAAATATTCCAGTCCACAGTAAAATCCTTCTAGAGGCTGCGGAAGTATTCGCTTACACTTATCAATGGGCGACTTTGTTGAGCACGTATGGAAACGACTTTCATATTCAAGTGTTCATGTGCGAAATAAAATCTTAGAGGCGACAGCACTTTGCCTGCGGTCTGAGTGGTGGTTTTTTTATCGCGTGCCCAGCACGCTTCATTCAGTCTTCCAATGTGTTTGTTATGTTATTGAAGAGAAACTGAATACGTTTACCATCTTCCGCTTAGAGTTACTGATCATCTTATAATGGCGTAATATCTGACGACATAAATTTATCTCATTTTTTATTCTTTCCTGGCTGCCCGCTTAATTACTTGGAATGTGTTGAATACTTTTAAACAAATTGAATATATTTGGAGTAAGTGTTAACGTTGTTTATTAGATAAATGAGAATAAGGGTTCTGATCATTTACAAGTATGGTCATAAGGTAAGATAGAATAGGTCTAAATGACTCATGGCAAAGGAACACCCGGCAAAGTAACACCTCCAAAGAAATAGGATGCCTCCATAATCGAAAGGTTGACTGTACGAATGATCTAAAATATGTAAAACAACTTTTGAAGGTAGAGGTTTAAATATATTCAATTCAATCAAATAAATTGGAGGCAAAGCTGGTTTGTATGAAGTTTGTAGCACTGTTGTCTACTTTGATTAAGCAACACACTAAATTACCAACAGTCACATAGTTATATTTGTATCAAAAATGAAAGGGAAGATTACGAATGTGAATTCAATTAAGCAACACATTGAAAGATTCCATAAAGGGGTTTAAGAAGGGATCCCAGAGTTTGAATAAGAAGGCATGAGAGCCCCCAAACCATAAATGAACATCAAAGACAACCTCCCAATCTTCAATAGAATAAAAAGGAACAACAAAGAAACCCTTTTTGTAAGGGCAAAATTCAATTTTCCTTCTCTAGTAGGTTACTATTGGTTTGAAATCTAACGGTTAAGTTCACTAAGACAATGCCACAATTGATCAAATTTACATATTAGACCTTTCTAAGAAACATTTTTCAACTTCCAAGACCTTCCCCCAAAAAACAACCGCATGGATGATAGAGCACATTAAATCGTATACCTCTATACAATAAGAGCTCTAGTACCAAAAGAAGCATGGAACTTAGTTGTAAATACAAAACCAATAGCATTACAATATATAGAAGGAGATCCCAAGTGAACAATGCTAGCCAAATAATTATTACTACTAAAAACTCGTTTTATGAGAAAAGACCCAATCATTTTTTCGTACTCTAAATAGTTTTTTTTGGTTCTTATAATAAATTGATTTCTAATGAACACTTGTTTTCATTTATTTCTCAATACTAATGAGAAATAAAATTGAATAATTATTCATAATACATGTTAAACCTGATTTTAGTTAGCATATAAAACCTACAAAACCATCTCTATAAATCTAAAAAATTTGTTTAAACATATAAACATCATATGAACAATGGAAATACCATAGATCAACAAAACCCAATAGCTAAAAATAAGAGATCATTGCAATCTAAGAAAGGAAAGGAAACTTATCCAAGAGATTGAGCCATATGAAACATATTAGCTCCATAACTCTCAAATAGGTTAGAGGCTTATCTTCTAGTGACTTTATGTAACCATGAGATAGACCCATGAATGCAACATAGACACCCCATTTTGTAGTCCAAACAGTTGGTGAACCTCCATGTGACCAGGATGTCCATACTCATCCAACTTGAACAACTTCTCACTACACATGACCACAAGGTAAAGGAACAAAATAGCCAAACAAGAGGATACATACATACCATCATGAAGATCCATAAGCATGAGATTCAAATTCCCAAAATAGATGACATTTACAATATCCATTGTTTCCAATCTCACAAGCCTGCAAAACAAAGTTATCTCACACAACATTCATTGAAGCTCCAAAATCTTTCCAACAACCTCGAATTCCTTCTAAATGATTCCCACAAGCTTGCCAAGCTAAGAAACCAAAAATAGAGGAATACCCAAAATCAATAACCTTCAGCTCTGAGACCAAATGCTGGGAAAGAAACAAGTTCAATACCAAAGATTGTGAAGATTAATCTCTATCCAATAAATTAATCAAATTATCATGTTCAAGGCTTGGATAGGAGCAACATGAAAATCTAAAACTCATATGAAGTTTGAAAATTAACTTGTCTTAATTGTGGAAAACCTATGATTAGATCCTTCTTTATGATGTCAAAAATCAACTTGTTAACCATGCTTAATAATCTTATCTTATGTGAACTTATAATAGAAATAAATATTAATTAATATAAGCACAAGATAAAATAAGTAAGGCATAGATAAACAACATAACATTCACACATAACATAGGATTTACATGGACAAACCCTTGCAGGGAAACTCCAAGAAGAGAGGACAAGCTTCTTTTAACAACAATAAAAGTGCTTACAGTGCAATCACTTCCTTTCTTCTCTTTTCCTCCACCATTGCAGCACCTATGTACATGTGGACAACCTCCTTATCCCTCCCATTCATCATTCATTCCTATAGAAAAAACTACACTCAACCGTTCAAGTCTACACCCAAAAGGCTATATTTATAGAATGGCAAGAGCTCCAAAACCAAAAATAAAGGTTCCCAAAGAAGATTGTTCATTACTCAGGAACAAAACCCTTGGAATGCTATGATGGAGCTAGAAAAGACATTGGTTTAGCTTCCAATACCTTCCCTCCAACATGAACACCAATACTTACAAGATAAACATTACATTAAATGTAATAAATGACTGGAAACCAAGAGACGCCTGTTGCCTCTTCCATACTCCTACTTGGAGAATCCCATAGGTCACTCTTTTTCCAATTTCTTAATTCATTAAATATATTATTCTAAACATCCATAAGTGGAGAAAACAATATTACATATTTGTGTTCACAACCTACTTTTACCGCTACTAGTGTAACCCATCACCTCTTATGAATGTATTACAAATAATGGTGAGAATTAAATATTACAAATTATTTTTCCAATACATCCTAAGTGCCTCAGGAAACTCTCTAAGGATGTTGGAACCATGTCATAGGATTTACAAGGTAGATGGCACTTTAATTCGAACATAATTAACTATTATATATATGATTTTCTCATATGTGAAAGGAATTAGTAACTGAGCAAAACTATCCTTTGGGAATGTTTTCTATAGGATTGTCTAGTTCTAATTTAGGTTACTGAATGAAAGATAATATTTCTTGATATAGTTGATGGATTATTTTTAGTTACTATGCAAATTTATAGTCTTGTAGATATCCCTTTATGATTTATATCTCCATGCAAAAAAATGTTTAAATATTGGAGATAATATGTTGTCCCTAAATTAACATTTGTTTTACTTGTTGACAATATTATTTAGTTGGTGACATAGTAATATATATTTTTTGAAAATTTTAAGAATAATTTTTTTAAAGCTTGTGCATGTAATTTCTTCAAGCATACATAGATATTTGAAAAACATTTTTTGTTTTTTTTTCATTTCTTATGTATCTCTTTTGATACATGTACATATATTATTTTTATTTTTTGTGTGTATCTAAATGTCTTTCTCTTTCTTATATTTTTTATCCTATTGAATATGCATTTATATTGAATGTTTTAAATGACCAAAATATTATCAAAATTTTTATTTTACCTTCTTCTATTTTATAGTAGATTATGTCCTAATAATATGCATGACTCATGCTCTTCATTTCTACTAAATCTTATAAGAGATTTCTCAATATTATAATTTAGAATTCAAGTTGCATATAAGAAAAAACACTTAAATAGATATAAATGTGTTTAATTTCCTAGATGATAATGAAATCTATTATCTTTATTAGTAGATATTATTAAGTATATTTTGTAATGAACTAATATAACAAGTACTAAATATTTTTTTTAAGAGTATATATAAAAGATATGGTTTTTTTAACAATTATTATATAACATCATTTCTTTTCAATTTTAGTATATTGTTTTCTAAGAGAATTGTCGTTTGCTCTACATTGCCAGAAGTATGGAGAATTTTCTATTACTTCTACTTTTCACTTAAATCTTTATAACTTAATCACAATTTTTTTTTGAATCAATATCAATCAAAATACATCTTTTGGTCTTATATCTTTTGTGTGCATCCTCTAGGATTTTGGATGTATAGTTTTCCAATCCAACACATTGCAATTCCTTTCTATATTAAATCATTCACTTTAAAGAGAATTAATTATATCATCATTTATATTTGATAAACAAAAAAAAAGTTATATATATCAAAATTATCATATATGATATTTGAATAGTTTTTTTGTCATCTACTGTTCTATAGTACAATCTTAAAATTGACCTTATTTTATAATTGACCTGAGATAACATGTCTCATAGGAATGCAATGGTCGAGAATCAATTATTTTGAGAACATATATATTAATACTTTTGACAAAAAAGAGAACATAAATATACATATCCAAGATTAGAATTATAGCCCATATTGAATGTCTACAAATTATGATAATTCAATTGAGATAGAGACTTACGAACTTTACATAAAATTCAAAATGGAAAACAAAAAATGAAGATCTAATTCTAATTTCATGACAGTCAAATTTTAAAATTGTATGAAAAACAATTTATCATCACTAATAAAATTTTATACACTTTATCCAATACATTTAATTTTATAATTAGCGGATAGGCTATTTATATGGTGAGAACCTCTCACCGGAATTCGGGTGACTCACGTCGGCATTTTTTTCGACAATCGGTTTCGATGATATCAATTATCATTTTTCCCGACAATCGGTTTTGATGATACATGCCTTTCGGGAATGGAAAAATACAAAAAAAAATTACACGTCTCTAGTTTGAATATGGACATAAAAAACTGAAAATTTAACTGTCTCCATTTTTCAAAAATGAATTAAAAAAAAATGTCTTTCAACCTGACATTACATGTTTCTGTTTTGAAACATACAAATTACTTAACCAGGCAAATGAAACTGGTAATTTTTATTTGTCAATTTAACTTGTTTGGAATTGCATATGAAACTATTTTGGCTCTATAAACACTATTTATAAGGCTCTAATCTAAAGAACGAATATGTTTGTCAAACTAAAAAATTGATGGATTCACTTATAATAATTTAAGCGTAAATTTAACATAAAATTTAGAAAATTGATTTGGTTATCTATTTTAATTTTAATAATTAATTTTTATACAATTTTTTTTTATAAAGGATATAGTTCACAAGAAGTACAATACATATTTAAAAATAAACTAATATATACAATTATTAAAATAATTTATTTCAATAGAATTTAAATATTCTTGATGGTTACATATTTAAGATATGAAGCAAATAATCTGTTGAAATTGTAGAAAATTATTTTAAATACATCTATATAAAAACACTAAACTTAAAGAGAGAGAGTTGGCCAAAATAAATAGATATTCACTATTAAAATTGTTTCTTTGTCTTATTTAAGTTTTTTTTCATTGAGTATATCAAAGTTTTTAATTTCATATTTTAAAATCATTTTGTTATAATAAATACATAAAACACACACACACACACACAAACACACACACACATATACAAAAATAATTGTTATAATAGAAACCTTTCTTTATCTACTAAAGCTATAAATTTCAAAAAGAGAAGAATAAGAAATATCTGAAAGTAATTTAACTTTGATAAAATAATAATAATAATTATTATTTTAACTTTATAATTATTATCAAACATGCCTTGACAATTTTTTTTTTAATATTTTTTAAAGAGATTTAAAATATATGTACAACTGAAATTTTAGAACTAAAAATTTCAACTAAAGATGTTTTTGATTCTTATTTTATGGAATTTTACATTTTACCTTCTTACTTAACCTATACATTTTATTCCAAAATTTTACACCCACTCTACCCATCTAAATTTTGGTTTAGCAAACTAAATACTAAACATTTTAGTAAGTAAGATTTATAGAAAAGAAAAAAAACTATCCTGACACCCTATTTCTTACTTTTAAATTAAAAATATTATAGGGAATTCATAAACATTAGTAAGCCTTTTGATCTATCCATAAGAAAAATAATAATTATTTTAAATGGAAATTAGTATAGGCATTAATTGATAGGAAATTTAGAATGAATGTCAAGTTGATTGTATTGAAGAAAAATAAAATGAAGTATAACTAGCCTATATATATAGAAATATATATAAAAAAAGCCGAGAGATATCGAGGTTTTCATTTATTAATTTATCAATTTTAAGTAAAAAGATATTAAATTATAAAATATGTATACTCTTATAAAATATGACTATATAAAGATTTATAGTTTTAATATAGTCTTATAGTTTTCCAGTGTAAGGTTTTTTTTTTTTTATATCAAATCATATGTTTTGATATATAAAGAAAGCTAGACTCGAGATGCCTACTTTTTTAAAATTTTACACCCTAAAGTCAAAAAAGTCAAATAGGCTAGGGTTAAGATTAAGGTTAAGACTAAGGTTAGAGTTAGGGTTAGGTTCATGATTAGGGTTAGGTTTAGGCTTATGGTTAGGATTTACATCATGCTTAGGGTTAGGGTGAGGATTATGGTTGGGGTTATGATTTAAGATTAAGGTTAGGGTTGGGGTTTACAGTTAGTATTACAATTATGGATATGATGCTCTTAGGATTAGGGATAGGTTTTGAGTTATGGTTAGTGTTAGGCTAATGATTAGGATTAGATTTTATGGTTAGGGCTAAGGATAATTGTTAGGGTTAGGTTTTATGGTTTTGGTTAGGTTAGAGTTAAGGTCTAGAGTTATGGTTAGGTTTATGGCTAAGCTTAGGGTTATAGTTATGGTTTCGATAATGGCTAGGGTTAGGGTTTAAATCATGGTTAGGGTTAGGGTTAGGGTTAAGGGTTAGGATTAATGTTAGTGTTTATACCATGGTTATGGTTATGGTTATGGTTATGGTCAGAGTTATTTCTTGGGTTAGGGTTATAGTTAGGTTTTAGGTTATAATTATGGATATGGTTAGGGTTAGGATTAGGATTTACATCATGGTTAGGATTAGGGTTTACATCATGGTTAGAATTATGGATAGGGTTAGGGTGTACATCATGGTTAGGGCTAGGTTTAGGGTTATTTTTTGGGAAATAGCTATTTAGCCCTTAGGAAGCACCAAGCTATTAATACCCTTCATATATTATTAATACATTGTAATAGATGATTGGTGCATAGATTAATTTTTTGACTAAGAAAAATATATGTATTATATGGAGTTTATAAACAAATAAGATCATAAGTCTCTTGAAACATCCATAAGAAAACTAATAATTAATTATAAATAAAAATTAGTGTTGGCATAAATTCTAAAGTTGACTAACATCAAGACCTTTTCAAAATCTCTAATTAACCAAACATCTTCTTCTCAAAATAAATTTGATAAAGCCAACTGAACAAGTGTGAGAAAGAACACTTTTTTTTCAATTTTTTTTTAAGTGTCTAACAATTTCACTTATATGGTAATATAAGGTGGTGGTAGAATTTTCTAATCCCAAGGGTGATATATTCTACTTGGGTTTCACCTTTTGAAGCATGATTCTTACTATAATTAGATGCAATAATTAATTGATAGAAAAATTACAATGAATGTCGTGCGGGGTATCTTGAAAAAAAGAGTATAATTAGATTAAATTTTTGACCAAGAAAAATATGTGTTTATTCTTTATATAGTTATTTTAGGTTTCTTTTAATATTCTAATTATCCAATTAAATTGCATGGTTTATGTTTTAATATAATATATTATTGAACAATAAATAACTCTTTTTTAAAAATCAAGACTTGTGTATATTAAGTGTAACATTCAATGTCAAAATTTATTTACTAATCTAAATATTACACATGTATTTTTAGTGTCTATTGTATGAATACTTTAATAGGGTTAAAATTTCACTAATGTAAATTAATTCTATTTTTTTCAATTTTGTTTAGAAAAGTGATGTTACATTTCTAAATTTAATAATTTTTCAATTATGCGTGACTTATTCTAATTTTAAAATTAAATAGTTTTGAAAATTGACATTATATTCAATTTATTTTTTACAAATATATATAAACTTTTATTTCTTTTTTACCAATGCAATTCAATAGATTAAATATGAATTTATATATGCTTTAATTACCCTTCTCACAACTATCATCTATTAATTAAATTAATTCATATTAAGTACATTTTTATTGCAAAGTTCATTTTGCTTTACAATACATACTAATTATTTTTGTATTGAATCCCTCTTATAATGACTTGCATGTGGAAAGACGTATGCAATTGCCTTATAATGGAAAGGATATAGAAGATTCATAGATGACGAAATCAAATACACTTCCAGAAAATCAACTGATCTCTGTGAATGTGAAAGTCTTCGGAGTATTCCATACAAGATATAAATTTGTCAACGTTCCCGAAACTCGAAGGAAATAGCCGTAAGACTCGTATTTATTCCAGAGATTTGAAAATGCCAAATAGCCGTTGCCGTGCCAGCTACGTAAAACAAATTTGCCTTGTGACACAAATCTAGTATGTTATAGTTTTGATATCAACAACTATATACGCGCTTATGTTTGCGACCAGTTTTTGGTGATTATTATTTTGATTGACATTGAAATTATGGCATTTTGGTTGAGAGAAAAATAACTTAGTTCATTAATATGTGTCACCTTTGGTGTAACAACAAATTTAAAAATTTATTAGTCTCTATAATGGATAACTGAACTTGTTCAAATATATATTCAATTGATTTGAATCTTATGCAAACTTTAGTGTTTACTTTTATTTAATATATATGTTCAATTGATTTCATCTAAAACATCAAACATGTTTAATTTTATCATATTTTAATTATCATCGAATCATAATAAGTAAATTAATAGTTTTACCAATCTTAACGATAGATTACTCTTGGTTCAGAGACAACAAAACTTCAAAACATAATTGGAAAGAGATTTAGTCTCATAGCCAATTGCAGCCTTTGAATAGTCTATGAATAAATATTCAAGACAACATTTATCTGAGTATGACTTTGACCATTAAAAATGATAAATCAAATTTTAATCACCAAGACTCATTTAAGATTTATAAAATTAAATTTATGGTAAGAGCTTTTTATAGGTCATAGTTATTTTTATAAAACTATGAATATATTTTGGTTCAATATTTTGAATCACATTTAATAATCCATCAGTAAGAATAAAAAATATTGTAGAAATATATATACACAATTTTATATAGAAAAACTATTTATAATGAATTAAATTTACTTAAATAGAACATGAAAATTCATAACTCCATTAAAGATCATACCTACATGTTTAAGATAAGAATAGAATTTGTTGAAGAAAAGTGAGTTTTAAAAATGTGACATTTTAGGTCGGGACATACTATAATGTTAATATTATATGTAATCTTATTGTAACAAAATATGTAGATTTTATTTCTATGGTCTATAGCTAAGTGATTGTTGACATTTCTTTAAAGCCTTTATGACAATTGAATATTGCCATTGTTTCTTTTAAGATGAGCTAAAATATTAAGCTATATGTTTTAAGTAACTGGAAAGTAATTTTCATTATTTTTTAATTTTAAGTAAAGGTAATTTATTGTAAATTAAAATAGTAAAATCTTATTTTTCAATAATAATTCAAATTGAGGTGAGGGGGAATGGTTTAAAGTTGGAAATTATGTTTTTGTTTTATAAACTATGTTGAAATGATGCTATTCTTTGAAAATAAAGTTCTTTTGTGTGGATAACCTTCCAAATATATAATTTTTACCTATTCAAAACTTTTGAAGTTGTAGATTTAAGGCTTTTAACTATGCCTTTTGTAGTGAATCTAATTAAAAGAAAAACTTGAATTGGTATTCTCCTTTTGCTAATAACTATTTAATGTTTGTGGTAGTTGGCCTCTTCTTTATAAAGACTCATTTTTTCTCTCTTTGGATGGTGTCTCCTTCCTTTTCAATCAGTGATTGATTATGTTCATGATCTTTATATACCTCGAAAATATATGGATTAGGCTTTAAAAGGTTATGATTTATTCAAAGGAAAACAATTGGTCGGGGTTTCAATTTACCACAGGGATTAAGATAAAGCCCAACTATAATTCTCCCCTATAATGTACTCAAACATGGTCTATACTTAAAATGTGCATTTTAATATGGAAAATACTATTTGTGCCCATCTTCATGAGCTTGATCTTCAAGTTGTAAAATAGATCTATGATGTTTCACAAGCTCTTTATTTTCTACTTGTGCATGTGTCTCATTCTCCCAATTCTCAAAGAAGTGAATTCCTTGATATTATTGATTATTAGTATGATGATGAGAACTAATTCAAATAATGGGTGTAGTTAAATTTAGTTTTTTGGCTTTACTTTTGTACCATCACATGTTCTTGTTAGTTCACGAATTTGTGTTTCTCTCAAGGAAGGTCTTTTTTCTCTTTGTTGCCTTATCTTCAATGGCAATCAAATGTAATATGCAACTTTCTTTGCTAAGATATAATATTGTTTCCCTATGTATTAGGCTACTGTATGGATGGATTTTTTAATCCTTTTATATTAATATATGTTTTAGACTTTATTTCTTTAAAATAAAAAATAAAACAATATGTTATTCACAATGTTTTCATCTATACCATTAGTGCATAAGAAGGTTAAAAATGAACTTCTAAACTCTTTGTCAAACTTTTTCAATAACTTTCTTATCTCTACTATCTAATTTTATAAAGGTAGTTATTTATATTGAACATTTTGACATTTTTTCTTATAATTTACATTAAACATAATATTTTTCTTGAGATGAATTTATTTATTTCAAAGAGGTTTTATTTTGTAATCAAATAGACGGGTTGATCAATATAAAACTTATGACTATATGATTTTTATAATTATCTTTATCAAAATTATTTATACCGATATAAAATATGCTTGAAGAAACTAAAATTAATACCTTTACAAAAAATTATAAAAAAAAAATCTATTAATATTCATGTTAAAGAAATGAAACCTCCCAGAATAATTGAAGATGTTAAGTTAACATCTTCTCATAGAATGTATTAGCTTTAATATTACATATTGAGAAGATTCAATTCACACAAAAAAAATTTGTCCTTGAGAATATCACAAAAAATTTAGATGGTATAGAGTAGAGGCATCCCCAACATAAAATGTCATGGTCATTAACAATTATTTTGAAGCAGGGAGGTGGAAGAAAGATTGTCTCTTAGGTCTGATTTGAAGCAGAAGAGCGTCATGGATGAGGACATGACTACGAAAGATGATCAAAACACCGAGGACAGGGAGGTTAGTCTGGAGGTCAATCTTGATACTAGGGATGTCAAGAACCAGGGAGAGCACCAAGTGGACATAGGTCTTTGTATAAATAACGGAACGAAGAACATCAACAAGTGCTCAACTGGATTCAAAAAGAAATCGAGGGCATAAAAGTCAAGCAAGCCAATGAAGCTGGGAAAATCAAAACCCTATAGGCCTTAGGTTCTAGAAAATTCAACTCCCTCCCAGATTGTCTAAGTGAGCTAACCAAGGCAATTGGTAATGCGGGGGAGATTATAAATGCCAACCGCAACAATTTTACTTGCTTGGAAAATAGAGCAGATGCTACTGATCGCAAACTGGATGGTATTGAAAATACACTTAAAAAAATTGGGTAACAGAGCCACAGGATCATGAAGGCTGCCTCGACGAGCATGAAAACCCTCGTCCGCAAGCTGGAGATCTACCAAAGGGATAAATCAACGGAGGGTGTTATTGAGGTCAAAGATGAAGCCCCCAAGGATAAGGAAATTTGGCTTGGAAGAAGAACCAGAGCCAGTACTAAAACGATGCAGAACCAGAGCAAAGAAATAGAGGATATCAAGTGGGCTACAAAAACTATGGATCAATTGGAGCTGGAAGCGGCAGAGATGCTTCAAAATTTGATCTAAGTCCGTCCTTCTATTGGTCATTTTTGGTTTTCAGTCTGCTCTAATCTTTTGCTTGCTGGCATTTTGTATGCCAATTGTCTTTTCTTTTGTTGTTGTCTTTTTCTTAGCTGTGCGTTAATGCTTATCTTTTGATCTTCCTAATGTACTGGGTTTCAAGGACACATCAAAACCTGTTTTCCCTTAATAAAAAATAATTATTTTGAAAAATTTTCTATAGCCATAATGAATGGCCATAAATACAATAATTATTCTTACTGATCCCTATATTTTTGTGCCAATTTTGTTTGATCATTTTATATACCCTTCTACTAATTATTTATAATTCATTACTAGTAGTTTTCATGAGTGTGAATAATTTGACATGTGTGCATATATAAATCACAGCATGTGGATTGCATGGTTGGATGAGATGGAGAATCAAAGCTCACATTGTGGATTTAATTAAGCTTATATTTGGGATGATATGATTGTGTTGTATTACATTACCTATAACCCTCTAGACTATGTTATTCAAATTTGTCCTTTGGTTCTAGACTAAAAATATGAGTTATTATTTATAAAAATATGTTGATTAATCATTTATATTAGATAGATATAATATAAATTATTGTAATTGTGTTTTTTATATTCAAAATAGTGAAAATGAAATATAATTCTTAAATTTTTAAGTGGATTGTGTTGATATCAAGCTAACTACCCTGTCAATTTATTGAGGTGACTGTAGGATAGTGTTTTTCCTTTTAGACATGAGTTGGAGACTATCACCAAATAGGGAAGTAAATACTAGCGAAAACTCATGGTTTAGAAATTTGAAAATGCACATACAAATTGATACACAAATAACTATTTGTTGTGGATTCAATATGATGAAGTGTTGAGCTATAAAGAATATGTGATTTTGTGTCTTTCTTATCAAGATTTAAGTTTCTATTCAGTATTTTGGATTTGCATTTCTTGATTGCATGAAAATTATACTTTATCTTTGATAATATGTTTGATACCAGGAAATAATAGCATGTTAGTGTTATATTTAAACTAACCATCATCAATCTTACTCTTAAATTACCACCTTAGTTATCAAGTCAAGTAAACTATAATAAAATTATGAAGACATAACTTATAGGTAAATGAGAATCATGAATGTGTCAAGTGGGGAAATATGGCTCACTAGCTTGAATAGGCAAATTAGGAAGCTTAAGACCTATTTCTGCTTTAATCACTTTGAGAGGAAGACTGGTCCACTTGGCTCAAGATGTTCTTATGCACAACATTAATTTAGTGGTTTCTCATGGGGGTACCTGAAAGATGACTTTGCAATTTAGGAGGAAGAATATAAAATAGGGTGATAAGGTGACCAAGTTTCTGTGTGCATAGGGAGATAGTGAACTAATCTAAACCGATTCCAACAAAATATTCACTAGAGCATATTTTAATTAACCCACAATCTAAATTTTAGGTAGAAGTGAAGGGAGCAAGATGATTTGCTTGGCCATCTCTTGGGACTATGACAATTTGCTTGGCACACTCCTGGTAGTTTCAACTTTGAGAAATTGCAGACTATAGATCTCTACCTATGTGTTTTGTGCCTATTTATGTAGGTCTATCACCTGTTCTTTCATGCAGATTGGAGAGAAAATGCTGGGTAGAAGTTGGTTTGCCTAATTCAAACCCCAAGTTTGGAATTAACTATGAAGAATAATTGAAATGTAATTGAAAGGAAAGTGTGCTAATATATAACAAAGGCTAGATTTGAGAATGAGAATGTCAGATACGTTGATGATAAAAATGCTTCTCTAAAGGTGATCACAAATTTTGATGCAATATAATGACTACACAAAAGACCTAAAAGGACATCACAAAATGAATGCTTGCATGAAAGTTGCCATAATGAAGAGTATGGTGGAATTAAATGCCTTGAGTTCTCCTCCTATGCTTATTTCATGGTTAAGCCTTCTAGATCTAAAATGAGGGAGGATACCATGCTTATATACCTCTCCCAAGCATTTTGGGGTGCAAAACTCAGAGCAGGCTGACATGGGAAAATATTTCTCTCTTAACTATGATGACTATTAAGTGCTTTGAATTTGGGCCCAAACATTGTGGAGCATGGCGCCTTGATCATCCCGCTCGCGAGAGTAGGGCACCATGCTTCCTCCAATGTGGCCATAAATTTAGACTTGAGGTCCAAAATGGGAGGAAGAAGTTGAAATGACATGTGGAATTGAGCTAAAAAGAATGAAACCTGATGCGAAAGGTCGTAAATGCTAAAATAGGGCCTCACTAAGAAATAAATTGCATAGGGATGTAATTTACGATGTTACAAAATGCTAGATGCTCTAAATTTTTTGTTAGAAAGATAATATAAACAAGATAAAATGTCTAGTAGTGATCTCTATACCTAACCCCACACCATTTGTGTAGCTATTAGCCACATAACTAGGTCCAACTACAAATTCGATATAGTAGGACTTTGGAAGACCCCCATCAATCCAAACTAATGTATGGCTTGTTTGCATTGGACATTGGAATACAAGGTACAACACAATCCTTAGGATGGAAACATTCACAGCACATCCATCAAAGGAAATCTATATGCTTAATTAAAACTCATAATAGTAATAGAATTTCTAAAGCTAGAAACATAAAACACGGGTGTTATTTATGAGGAGTGTTCTATTACCTAAGATGTCTATCTTG
The DNA here is from genome assembly GCF_030272615.1 of Cryptomeria japonica. Taxonomy (NCBI): domain Eukaryota; kingdom Viridiplantae; phylum Streptophyta; class Pinopsida; order Cupressales; family Cupressaceae; genus Cryptomeria; species Cryptomeria japonica. The sequence goes on along the minus strand of NC_081406.1, from coordinate 182,247,218 downwards.
CACAAAATAATATATAAAAATTGTTCCCTCAAAGTCTAACTAATCTCCAAGAACCTAACATTGTCACACTAAACATTATTACTCTTATGTCCAATTACAACTGTAATTGTTACTTATAAAAATAATAATATTGTGACAAAGTCAATGTCTTAGAAAAAATAAAAAATAAAAAATTACAAGTGAGAAGAACCTAATTTAATCCTACATTTTCATATTTTAGAATGAGTAAAATCTATTTAATATGATTAGATAATAAATTTGATTTCTCCTTAGAATTCAGAAATAAATGAAATAATAATTGTTCATAAGAAAAATAAATTTTACTGACAATATGTGAAAATGACGACATTAAACATTTTGTTCAAAGATACTTCTTAATTATTTCCATTCAATGTATTCACAGGTAATTCTGCCATCAGCCAGGAAAGAATAAAATTGAAGTCGTCAGATCTTACGCCATAATAAGGAAAAATTTTATTTATATTATGTAAAAATGATACCATTCAACACTTCGTTCAAAGATATTTTCTTCTTAAAATTGGTTGAAACATTAGAATTATTTGCATTGAACGTATTCACAAGTAATTCTGTTGGCAGCCAGGAGAGAATAGAAATGAGATAAATTTAAGTCGTCAAATCTTACGCCATGATAGATAAATGACCAGTAACTCTAAGCGGATGATGGTAAACAGTTCAGTTTCTCTTGCATAAGATGATAAAGACGTAGGGAGACTAAAATAAATATTGCTGGGCACGCGATCAAAAAATCAACCGTGCATACCGAAGGTCCAGTCGCCTCAAAGATTTTATGTCGCACAGGAAAATTTGAATATGAAAGCCGTTACCCTACGTGCTCTACAAAGTCACCCATTGATAGGCGTAAGCGAAAATGTCCGCAGCCTCTAGAAGGATTTTACTGTGGACTGGAATATTTGAATTTGAAAGATATTTTCATACGTACTTTCGGTTATAAATAAGGGCCAAAGTGCGCTTTGAGTATTAAGAACATTATAACTGACTTGATCAGTTTTGGATCAAGTTCATATATGATGGCTTTCTGGAGTTATATGAGAATGTTTAGCTTGTTTGCATTGTTGTGGGTTGTAAATTTGGGAGGCCGAGATGCGGTTGTGGCATACTCATCACAAAATGCAACTGCACTAGCGTTCACTTCATGTCTGAGTGGAAATGGTATCGAAAACGTGACGTTCAAAAGCTCTTCTTCATCAAGCAACTACTACTCGCTCCTCGAATTCTCTCTGCAGAATCTGCGCTATGCGGAAGAAAGCGTGCCGAAGCCATACGCTTTGATTGTCCCGGAGAGCAGAGACCAACTGCACAAGTCAGTGCAGTGCTCCATACAACACGGCTGGCAGATAGTGATGCTCAGTGGAGGGCACAGCTATGAGGGTCTTTCCTCCACTTCTCAGGCTCCCAATTTCGTCATCATCGATGTAATGAAATTGGAAAGAGTTGAGGTGAATATGAAATCCAAGACGGCTTGGGTGGAGTCCGGTGCAACTTTAGGCCAACTCTACTCCGCCATTGCAAACAAGACTTCGCTCTACGGTTTCCCTGCGGGAGTCTGCCCGACAGTAGGCGTGGGCGGGACTTTGAGTGGAGGTGGGCTTGGGTTACTCGCAAGGAAATATGGCGTCTCGGCAGACCACGTTATAGATGCCCTGCTTGTGGACGCCAATGGCATATTGGTGGACAGAAAGGGGATGGGAGAAGATGTGTTCTGGGCCCTCCGAGGCGGCGGTGGAGGGAGCTAGGGTGTGGTTGTGGCGAGGCAGATAAGGCTTGTCAAAGTGCCTCCCGTAATCACTGTGTTTAATGTCAACAGGACGGGAAACGATAACGTGACAGAGCTTGTAGAACGATGGCAATCTGTTGAACCGTTTGCCCCCGAGGATCTCTATATCCGTGTCTTTGTGTTCGGAGGCAGTCCTGTTAGCCTTACCTTCAATGGAATGTATTTGGGTTCTCTACCACAACTCCTCAAACTTGTGAATGAGATCTTTCCTGAGATGGGTCTGGTCGCCGCCGATTGTAACGAGACAGACTGGATCGGCTCGGTCATCTCGACTGCTGTGGCCAACGGATATTCTGCCGACCTCCTCAACAGATATCTTGCCACCAAAAGGTACTTCAAGAATAAGTCCGATTATGTGAAGAGCGCCATCTCTTCATCAGGCCTACAGGGAGCATGGAAGATTATGGAACAGAAGCCCGACAGCCAAATGATATTGGCTCCCTTTGGAGGCGTAATGAATAGGATACCATCTACTCGGATTCCCTTCCCCCATCGAGCAGGGTATTTATATGAAATTCAGTACGTACTCAACTGGGACGACGCTTCCGAAGATGCAGAGTCTGTGGCTTGGATGCGAAAGTTGTACGAATACATGACTCATTATGTTTCAAAATCTCCCAGAGGTGCTTACGTCAACTACATAGACCTTGACTTGGGCCATGCATCTGCTAATGGAACCTCCACCGTACAACAAGCAAAGTCGTGGGGCGAAAAGTATTTTGGTGTGAATTTCTTCAGGCTGGTGCATGTCAAGACTAAATTCGATCCCAACAATATTTTCAAGAATGCTCAGAGCATTCCCCCACTCAGTCACACTTGATTTATATCTCTTTCTTATATTTCCATATTCATTTCCAATAGAAGGTAGAAACTCTCGTGATTAGGAATTAAATTCATTAATAAACCGACACTACTATTCTCTAGCAGGAATAGTGAATGTGCCGTGCAATCATCATGTAACAATGTGATATTGGATATAAAAAAAAATTCATGCAGTTGGTAGAATCTTACGGTATGGTATTTAAATAAATTTGACTTGAAATATAAACACTCATTCATCGTTTATTGACATTGAATTTAATTGCAGTGAGTGATTCTGACCTAAGATAATGATTTAAGGCTGATATTAGAATAAAAAGAAAAAATTAAATATCAAAGGTATTCCATTGAAATTCAAGGTAGAAATATTGTAAAAAATTGATGTGTACATTTAATTAGAGCCTTTGTTAGATTATTTTAAGAATTGATAAATTGATTATATTGTTCTCTAGTTTATACATATAATCATAAACCTAATCTCCTAATTTAAGAAAATGATCTAGAATGCCAGAGTGAACTAATAAGAGATAGAAGAGTGACACATTTTTTTCTGGTCACTTTGCTTATATTTGAAAGCAAGTGATGTCTAAGAAATTGTTTGGGAATTGGTTAAGTGGTAACCATATTTTCTTATTTTAATTCTTAGATAAATTTATTTAAGTAGTTTATAAGGTTAATTAAAAAAATAAATGGACATAAGTAACTAAAATAATATATGTTCATATATCCTATAATATGCTAACAAAAAATATTTTATGACAAAACGAAAAATAAATAAAAAATTACAAGGATAAACATTCATTATCTACAATATTTAGGAAACTAATACAAACTAAGAAAGAATGGATGGCTGGTAAATATTTATCTCAACATGGTTTACTTACAATTAAAGAGAAGTGTTGTATATAAATATTGTTTGGAAATTGAATAAATTAAGGTCCTCTACCATTCATTCAAGCATATTATGGTATTTTAGTAAATTTGAATTAAAATATAAATATCCATTCATTGTTTTTTGATATTGGGTTTGATTATGAATACCATTTTCATAATTTTTAATAATATTATGAATATTTCATTTGATATATGTAGGTGTGTATAAAATAAAATACAATCTCTTAAAATATCAATAACTTTTTTTTTTGCACTAATGATATGTGTTTATACAATTAAGATATTATCATCCAAAAAGATAATCAAAAATAAATTGTGAACTCTTTATGTAAAGTATATGATAATAAATTCATATATCAAATAAACAAACAAACATTCTGTTCGCCATGTTTTCTAAATGTGTGCAAAACAAACAAGAAAATTTCACAATCAACACCACACTTGGACTTGAAACACTTTAAAAAAACCTTGTTCTAAAATTTCAAGTATCCATCCACGTTGTAAAAAAAAAACATTGAAAAACAACATTGTCATTGAAACATTGAACTCGTGTTCTCAAAACAATCATTTCAAATCTCTCGAGACATCACTTTTGGAGTTATGATCTTTTAGGTCCTCGCATAGTCATGCCATTCTAGCTTGCCATACCTTTTAGGTCCTTGCATAGTCTTCACCTAGTTGCACCTTTCATCCTTATATATCTCATTTAATTATACTTAGTCCTTTTCATACCACCCTTAGATCAATCCTTTGCATAGCACCCTTAGATCAAACCTTTGCATACCACCATTGGGTTATATCCTTCCATAATCCCCTTAGATGATACCCATAATCTTTGCATAGCCTTCCATCATACCTTTAGGACATAACCTTAAACCTTAAATAAGTACCTTAGGTCATTTCATTATTGGTCCTAGCATTTCATTTATTCATATCCCTAGTACTTGCATACCAAAAATTAAAAAAAAAAAATCCTAAATCCTAAAAAAACATTGCTTGCTCTTAGGATTTCTCATCATAGGTCCGACATCAACTTTTGATCATCAATCACCCTTATCACTTGAGGTGCATCTTCCTTGAGTTAAGGAACTTATCGGTGTCTTTGAGTTGGTATTCTGCTCGGAGTTCATCATCTCCTATCATAGCACATGCCTTCTTTTTGATCACTTATCCTTGTGTCTATCCATCATAGCACAAATCAAACCTCACATTGCAAATATTTTCAGCCTAGAGAATCCTTAGTCCTTGCATCAAACATCATTCATCCTTATATCACATTTAAGGTTAGCTGCACATCACTTTCCTATCATATAGATCGCATTTTTGCATCAATCCTTTAGTAGTCATATCACATAGATTGCAACTTTATATTGATCCTTAGTTGCATCCCAATCTCACTCATATCATATAGTTTTTCCTTTGCCCATTAGGGTTTGCATCATAACTTGACTCTTATTCATCATCATATACATAAACCTTAGGTCAAAGATCAAAAAATCACTTATGTCTCCTAACTCGAGAATTAATATTTTTCAAAATCATCTATTTCAAGATGGAGACAATCTTATTGATTTTGATGAAAAAGAACAAATTAGCATTGCAACCAGTGAAACTAGTGACACAAGTGAAACAAGTGATGAAGAAATAAATCAATCCACCATTGATGAAGCATTTCATGATCATAGATTTACTAAACTTCTTAAAGAGGTGGTTAAGAGTGATCCATGAGCATACTTCAAAGCCCTTGTTGATGCCCAAATTAAATTGCCACTTGATTTTGACATAACATTGCTCACAGTTAAGGACAAATCGAGAGTTAGTAAATCTAAACTTACAAGGAGAAACAATGAGGAGAGGATAAAATATCACATATCTTTCTACTTGCAGCCAAGATACAAGAGATCTATGAAAATATCGAAACCTATGCCTACCAGTGATCCCATTTTGAGTGAACTGAGAGCATTGAGACAAGAAATAGACACTCTCAAGAATAAGAAGGCATTGTTACAATAGTTTTATATTAAGGATAAATGTCCCTATCCTTTTGATCTAAGTATTCTAATGCCACCTTTTCCTAGTCACTGGGAAATACCAAACTTGGATAAGGATAGAGGAAAAGGGGACCCTAGAGATCACTTGAGAGAATTTTGTGCCGCTACCTTGGAATTCACAGTAGACGGAACATACCTTATGAGACTCTTTTCTCACAGTCTTGGAGGAAGTGCCATGGAGTAGTTCTCCAGATTACCTCCAACAATCAAATCTTTCCAAGAATTGGCTGATAAGTTCATTTCACATTGATGGTCACGCCCACAAAAGGATATGAAGATCACAGTAAAAACCTTTCCTGGGAATTGGGCATTCCAACAGGTGACCATTATCTCTTTCTGTAGACGTTCATTTACTTGTCAAACCATGGGACGTATACTTTAAATGGCGCAGCAAAATATATGCACTAGGAACTTATTTTGGTCAACTCTTAGCGGAAATACATACTGAAAAGAAATCCTACCTACGCTACAGGAAGGAAATGCAAAGCTTTTTAACTCAACTATGATTTGATTACGACAGAAACCATAATAAATACAACTGAAACACAAACTATGAACTGGCCTTATGCTACAGGAACAGACACAGTGATGGATTCCTTGTGCTGCAGGAGCAATGTAAAACTAAGTTTGTATAAAAACTTTAAAGATGAAAGAAAATTGAAGCTTAACGAGAAAGAACAACTAACTAACTAGCTACAGATACCTACTAAGTGGGCCCCCTTAGCAAGCATCTCCTAATTACGTAGATATGAAACTCAGAACTTCATTGAACTTTATTCATAAAAACAGAATGATATACATTGTTTTGTTGATATGGAAACTAACAACAAACTCTGCTTCTGGTTAAACAGATTCTGTATTTCATTATCATCTTGATTCTTACATGACATCTACTACTCTTATTCTATCCTTCTCTTCCTCTCTCTCGCGCAGGAGGAGAAGCTTTATTTAAAAATAGGGGAGCAACTAACTAACTAACTCCATTAAAGAAAGACGTGGAAGTAAAACATATCCTCGAATCAAGCAACAAACTTCATAAGTGAGTTTATGCGTTCAACCCGATCCAGAGAGAATCTAGCACTCCACTCTTTGTCATTAAAATTCTTTCCCTTGATTTCAGTCAAAGAGTCTTTGCCGGAGCTTCCTCAAAGTCGTGCAGGAAATGGACTTTATTGCAAGGCCGAGATTGGCTGCGCTTGACTCGATTATTCTTCAAAAACCTGCGAAACAAAAGGTAACAGGCAACAGAAAAGGCGTATGGCACATACACGATATCCATTCATTAATCACACATTTTAAATTTACTTCATCATTCAAAAACTGTATACGATATACCAGTCATTTTAGGGAGTCAACGGAGCAATAAATGCAATCAAGTCAATCACAAAGAGCTGCAGGAATATAAAAGTCTCTTGCTACAGGATATCCCAAAAAGGTTTCACAAAGTCTAAACATCCATGAAATAACAAAAGTAAAGGCATTTAAAAGTTTTATCAAAACATCCAAATTATGAGCATATTTTAAGCTCATCACTGCCCCCTACTTAGCTCAATGCTGGTCCTCTACCATTAACTTTTCTGGTTGTTTCTCTGAAGTCGGTGGCTGCTACATGACTCTGAAATAGATTTTTAAATTTGTAATAAAATCCTTTGAAATCCCGTCATTTTTCATACCTTTGGTCTTCTAATTCATTGTTGAGTTTTGTAGCCTAGTGAGGATAAAGTGGCCACATTAGCACAGGGGGTCTGAATGTCAACGGTAACCACAGTTCAAATCTTGTTTGAAGTCCCAATTGAATATATCTGTTGGTTCGTTTGAGAGCTGCTATAAAATTTAAGGGACTATGCGGTTCTGACTTTCTTAACCCAACAGTTAACCTTTCCCATCTCTTCTCACTTCTGGAGAATGCCAATTTCCAAAATGAATATTGTTGTGCCTGGAATTCATCATATACCTATTTTCTGATATCAAATATTTTCCCTCTTGCTGAAACATTATTAACACCATATGTCAGAGCAAACCAATCTTTCAACATTGCATAAAGATTTGAACTGTGAGATCGTAATGGAACAGGCTTTGTTTTCTCAACTTCCTCATATGTTTCCCATTGCCTGTCATAATTTGCCTCATTTGCTACCCATGACATAAATGCTCTTAAATGAATATCACCAATATATAGAAGAGGATTCCATTATGTTTCAAATGGTATTAAAAAGCCATGCAAATAGAATTCATAGAGAGAATTCCTTAACCAGTTAGGGGCTGCCTGGTATGCTTCATAGAAGTCTTTGGCATTATGAATTATAGGATCTTGGTTTTTGGAAATTCTCATTAATTGGAACCATAAAAACTATTCTTTAAGGCACAGAGCATGAACTCTGGGTGGGGGTCTACATTCCATAATCTGGCCAGTTACTTTCAACATTTCATCTGTTTTTGCTTTCAACTCAGTAATTTCTTGCTTCTGACTTTCAATTTTCTTATTTAATTTCTTCTTTTTTATTTCCCATAGACTTTCCTGCATGACAGTCTAGGCTATGTATCGGAAAGTCAGGGTTTGCAATGTAACTATTTCCCAATTAGCTTTAACATATTCTCGAAACTCTATTAAAAATGTTTTCTTATACACAACAATGGCTTTGCAAACTTCAGGATGAGATACAACTTCACTAGGCACATTTGATTGTTCAGTCTGTTCTTCCTCTTGCTGTAAGATAAATTCTTCTTGTTCCTGTGGTGGACAAGTCTGGGCTTTCTCCAAAAATTGCATAGCAGCAGTAGCCAAATCATCAAGATTTGGTAACCCTTGCTCATTATGCCCTGTTTCTTTTGTCTCAACTTGTTCCACTTCAGGAACGATCAAACTCTGGGCAGCATTTTCAGACATATTCTGAGAAACATTAAATTCAGACTCAATAGATTCTTCTAAAATTACAATCACCTCTGGTTGTGGTGAAGCAGGGGAGGTCTTAGATTGTTTCCTTGCGGACACCCTTCTTGACACTGATGCGGCAGCAGGAGGAGTTCCGGCAGTTTTCCTCTTCTTTGTTTGCTTAGAGGGCTTTGCCCTACCAGAGGATGATGGCGAACTAGAAATAGCAACAGGCGTTGCTGTAGGAGAAACAGCTGCAGGGGAAGGTGCTGCAGGAGAAGGGCATTGCCTTTTCCGAGAACGAAGGTCAGATTCTGGGGACCCTTCTACCTTTGCTTTTCCCTTCTCACTCCTAGTGGCAGACCTAGTTTGAATCCTAGCAGAGGATTCGGGTACGAAAGCTACAGGACTAGGTGCTACAGGAGTAGATGACCTTTGCCCTGTTTTACTAGTAGATGGACTTTCTTTCTTCTTTTTCTGAGGCCGTGGGGTAAGTACCCTAGGAGGTTGTGGAATTTGCAAACTCTTTTGGGCAACAAATTGTTGTCAGGAGAGAGATGAGACATCCCTTAAAGAGCGCTCAATCAGTAATTTAATGAGGCCATGATGAGTGACAGAATTATCTTTTCCTTGTTGAGTTCCGTGGGCATTGTGTTATAAAAATTTTAACAAGAAATTCGGAACATTTATAACTAACCCATGCCTCATATGGCTCAATAATTTGAAATGATGAGAATGCAGATAGGAAAAACGGCCTTCACAGGTCAAATACCTGATTATGTAAATAGCATACTCTGAATAAGGAGGAGGCAACGATACGCGCTTGCATCCCTGCTTGGAGACTTCCAGAGGTCCATCAGTAGGCATTGAAAACTCGGCCCTTGCTGCTGCAGCATCTGAAGAAAAATTTTCTCCAACGGCTGGAAGCCCAGTTACTTCTGCAATTCTGTTTTCGGTTGCAACAACCATTAGACCCCATACGGTGGCTTCCCCTTCAGAAAGGGTCCTCAGAAATTCTACAGCAGCCTCCTCATTGAAATCATTTAAGCTCAAAAAATAATTTAACCATCCACAGAGGCTGAATGCGTGGACTGTTTGCGGATTTTGCAATAATGTTTCATGAGCTGTAGGCTCGTGTCGCACCAACTGACCACCCATGTTTTCAGTTTTCCTTCAGCTGAACTCAATTCTTTGGTGAAGATTCAAATTCACTGCTTCCCTTCTGTTCTGGTTTCTTTTTTTTTTCGTGCCATCACATTACTTTCTTTCTTTTCCAAAAATGAACTTTTTTGAACAAGCTGTCTTAATCATGATTATGCAATAAAGAAAGACATGCGATCATAGTTGGAAAGTACCAGAAAAGTATTAAAGAAGATTATTTTGCAGTTATGGCAACAGCGAAAAGATAGGTTTTAAAAGATAGATTACCCCGCCCCCTACTTAAAATATGACGTGTCCTCACATGTCGCAACGAACAGGCAGAAGTTCAGGCAATAATGACCGGTACATGCATATCAGAAAATGAATAGAATGAAATAAATCAAATATGTGATAAGAAAAGATATGGCGTACTTTTGATAATTGCACGTACGTGTGAAGAAATATGATGACAGCTGCATAGATTGACAAGTGGAAAAGATATTTTAATTAAGCTTAATGCGGATGGATGATGTGGATGGGTGTAATGGGTGGATGAAATGAATAAATGAAATGAATGGATAGAAGTGAAAGAAGTGAAATGGGGGTGATAAATGAGAATGGAGAAAAGGGGTTTCCTTTTGCAAAAAAAAGAAAACCTTTGTTATGGGCATGCTTTTTAAAAATTACGGTGACGCTGCAGGAGAAAGGCAAAAGCCTTCGGCTGCAGGAAGAGTAGTGGGAGGAACCTGAACGAACTGCTGCATGAATTCTTCCTTGGAGACTGGTTTGTGGTATAACCGGAGTCGATGGCCATTCACCAGCAATTTGAAGCGGACTGGGTCTATTGTTACCAGCTGTACAGCTCCATTGTCGAACACATTTTCAACTTCATAGGGGCCTAACCAACGTGTTGTGAGCTTACCTTGGTTTTCTTGATATCTGGAATCATATAACAGAGCCCAATCTCCAGTAGAAAATTTTCTGGTTTTGATGTGCTGATCATGCCATTTTTTCCTTTGCGGTTGGATTGCTTCTGTATGCTGCAGGGTGGTTTTTCTCATTTCGTCCAAAGCATTTAGCTGCAGGAGATGGTCCTTCTGTGCTTCAAATATGTCTATATTGAGTTCAAGAGCTGTCCTCAAAGTTTTGTGTTCAAATTCTATGGGTAACATGGCTGTTTTCCCATAAAGCAGCTCAAAAGGTGTAAACCCAGTTGTTGTTTTCCATGTAGTTCTGTAAGCCCAAACTGCTTCAGGAAGTCTATTGTTCCAATCTTTTCTATGTATCTGTACTGTCTTTGTGAGGATCGCCTCAATTTCTCTGTTTGTTACTTCTGCCTGACCATTGGCTTGAGGGTGATAAGGGCTGGACTTCCTATGTTTGATTTTATATTCATTCATTAGTGCTGTGATGAGATTAGATGTAAACTAAGCTCCTTGATCGGTTACAAGCTCTCTGGGAACCCCAAACCTTGTGAAAATTTGTTCATATAGAAACTCAGCAACTTTGTTATCTCGAGCATGAGCCATAGCTGTTACCTCAACCCATTTTGTTACATAGTCCATGCAAACTAGAATGTATGACTTTCCATTTGATGGTGGATCAATTGGTCCTACAAAATCCATCCCCCATTTATCAAAAGGGGTGACTATTATCTATGGATGTAGTGGCATTTCATTGGACTTAGTTGGTCTTCCCATACGCTGGTATTTGTCACATTTTCTTGTATAGGCCACAGCATCCTTATGTAATGTTGGCCAGTAGTACCCTGTTGTAAGAACTTTCATTGATGTTCTTTTTGTTGCAAAATGTCCTCCACATGGTTCATCATGGCAAGCATGCAATATGTCATAAGTTTCGTCTTCTCTTACACATCTTCGCATTACCTGATCAGCTCCAGTATAAAACAAACTATTTGCAATCCAAGAAAAGTTAAAACTTTTCTCTATTAACAACTTCTTTTCTTTTGGAGAAAAGTAGTCTGGTATTCTGTTTGCTGCTAGATAGTTGGCAATGTCTGCATACTAGGGTATATGTGCAGTGATGGAAAATAAGTGTTCATCTGGGAACTTATCATCAATGATCTCATGTTCAACAGGTGTAGTTGATTGGAGTCTTGATAAAAAGTCAGCTACAACATTAGCTCTCCCTGGTTTGTCAATTATGGAAATATCAAATTCTTGTAACAACAGGAGCCAACGTGCCAACCTATCAGAAATGGCAGGTTTGTTCATCAGATATTTGATTGCTGCATGGTCAGTATGGACGAATATCTGATAACCTGTGACATAATGTCTAAATTTATTCAAAGCATATACTACTGCAAGCAACTCCTTTTCTGTGACAGTATAGTTGAGCTCAGGACCTTGAAGGTTCTTGCTGATAAAGTAAATAGCATGTTCAACTGAATTTTCTTTCTAATTCAGAACTGCTCCTATGCCAAAGTCAAAAGCATCAGCATGTATGTGAAAAGGCAAATTCCATTTTGGACCTTGAAGAACAGGGGCTTTAGTAAGCAAGTCCTTTAATTGCAGGAAGGATTTTTCACAGGCCTCTGTCCACTCAAATTGGGAATCCTTTGTTAACAGAGCATAAAGTGGACTGGCAATTTTACTGAAGTCTTTTATAACTTTCTATAATACCCTGCATGACCAAGAAAACTTCTGACATCTTTCTGTTTTGCAGGAGTTTGTAAATTCTGAATTACTTCAATTTTAGCAGGGTCAACCTGAATTCCATTTTTTGAAACATGACGACCTAGAGCAATACCTTCTTCCATCATTAGAAAACACTTCTCACTGTTTAGACTCACTATTTAGAGACAAATTTTGCTCTCTACATCTTTTCAATACTTTTTCTAAATTTAGCAGTGCTTCTTCAAATGTGACTCCATAGGCAGTGAAATCATCCATGTAAATCTCCATACATTCATGAGATATATCAGCAAAGATACTAATTACTGCTCTTTGAAATGTTGCTGGCGCATTGCATAAGCCAAAAGGCAAGACCGAATAAGCAAATGTTCCCCATGGACAGGTAAAAGTGGTCTTATCTTGATCTTCAAGGGCTATTTTTATCTGATTGTATCCACTATAACCATCCAAAAAGGAAAAATATCTTTTGCCAGACAGTGAGTCTAATACTTGATCTACAAAAGGTAGTGGAAAGTGATCTTTTTTAGTAGCATTGTTCAATTCTCTGTAATCAACACATACTCTCCATTTTCCACCTTTCTTAGGAACAATAACTAATGGAGAAACCCATTGACTGTCAGAGATTGGATAAATAAAACCAGCATCAAGCAATTTTTGAAGTTCACTTTTAACTATTTCCCTAAGTGCTGGATTTACTCTTCTTTGAGGTTGTCTAATTGGTGAACAATCTTCTTTGATATATATCCTATGAGTACAAACTCGAGGATCTATTCCTTGCATGTCCCCATATTCCCATGCAAAAGCTTTATGCTGTTCTTGTAGCATCTTTAATAGGTTAGCCTGTTGAGACTGTGACAGCTTATTATGGATATTCAAACAATGACCTTGAGACAATTCTATCTGTTCTGTGAGATCACTCATAGAGTCTACAGGTAATGTTTGTATCTCTTGTGGAAGCAAATAATGAAAAATCGCTGGAAGTTTAGGCAGTGAATTTTCAGAATCTGATTGCTGCAGGAAATATTGTAAATGAGTATCATTTGGTTCAGATGAACCACCTTTATCAAAGTTGTTTTGTAGAATTTGAAACAATAAGGCATCTTCACTCTGAAGTTGTGAGAATGGGTCATTTTGAATCATCATTAATTGAGCCAAGGAATTGGTTTCTTCAATTTCCTCCCCCACATCTGGCCAAACAGGTTGGGACAAATCTGGCTGAGGTCTAGCAGGAGGATACAGAGCCAATTTCTTTGTGGACTGCCCATCAGAAATGGTCATATCTCCAGAACAGCATCCTATAAAAGCATCGGCAGTTGCTAACCATGGTCTACCAAGAATAACTGGATACCCTCCTAAAGTTGCCTTAACTGATAATATTGTGAAATCAGCAGAGTACTCCCAAGATTCAAGAATGACAATTACATCTTCTACAATCCCATCAGGCTTAACTGTGGAACTGTTTGCAAGCTGCAATACTGTGGGTGTAGACCTAATGTTTGAAATGTTCAGGGAGTCCATAGTATGCTTTGTCATGACATTAATGGCAGCACCTAAATCAATTAAAACATTTTTTACAACTTGGCCATTTACATTTATCTGTACTACAGGACTTCCAGGGTCAATATATTTTGGAATAACTACATTTCCCAACATTAGATCAGCTAATTTTCCTAAGACATGAATCATTTGAGGGTCCTTTTTCTTTCGTCCAGGCTTCTTTAAACAGGCTTCTTTAATAGCTTTTCCAAAAATAGGAATATTTTTAATAGCCTGAAATAAAGGAATTTGAATCTGCACATTTTTGAGCTGATCCATAATGTCAAAAGTGGGTTGTTCCATGGGTTTATATGCAGTAATTTGCAACCTCTGAGGAAAAGGTGGGTTATCCTAATTTTGCAGAATAGGCTCCTTAGGAACGGTATCTGTTATTGGCATGTGCTCAGTAGGAACAACAGGTGTAGTAGGTTCTTCATGGGGAGGATATGATATTTCAGTAATCCGAAGCGGTTTTGGAGCAGGTAAAGTAGTTCCAGACCTCAAATGGATGTCATTAATGTTTAAGGCATAAGCTTGATATTGGTTGGCTTCGGCAAGATATGCAGGCTGCTGAGGTTTATTATTGGGATTGGGCATTGGCTGGGTAGGCATAGGCGTTTGTTTCGGAGGTCCAGGGTTTGTGGCAGTTACTGCAGGAGGCGGCATAAGGGCTTGTGGTTGCGGTTGTGGAAGCTGCAGGAATCCAGAGGATTGGTTTTGCCATTGTTGAGGGCCTCACCATTGAGAATTTTGCTGCCAATTTCCTGAAGGTGGGGTCCATTGCCCCTGTGGCTGCTGCCATCCTCCTTGAGGGGGTTGCCATTGCTGGTTCTGATAATTAGGCCAATTTGGTTGAGGTGGGTTCCAGGATGGTGGTGGTCCATATGCATGTTGCCATTGATTATTATATCCAGAATAAGAATTACCAAAAGTTAAAGGGTCTTGAGGAATACCTTGTCTCTGGGCCCATGGTCTCTTTTGTGCAACAAAGAACACGTGATCATCATCTCCTTCTACTGGCTTAAAGTCAGTAAGTAGTTGTTTAGCTTCCAAATTAGCCACCATCTTGCATCTGCAATCACGCTTCTTTTGTCTGCAGTATGGACAAAACTTGGCCAAAGCTGCGTCAGCCTCCTCATGTTTCTTTCGAGCTTGCATAGTATCCAGTTGCGTAGCCATATTATTAATGATGTCCTACTTGAAGTCAAATAGCAAATTTGTTATCTCTATTCGGGAAACTCCGCCAGAAGAAGACTTCCCTATTGTAGCATGATGACCTCTACCTTTCTTAACTATTGCTCGAGAGTAGTTAAGACATATTTTCTTTATATCATCCCAAGGCACCTGGGTTATATCACCTCCTCCTATCAAGTCCAGGGCATCTATACAAGCATCACTAATTCCCTTTAGAAATAGCAGTTTCTGAGAGTCCTCATTGAGAGTATGGTTTGAGTTCCTCTGTAGTGCAAACAAGAATCTAGAAATGTAATCTTCCAGACTTTCATCCTCCTTCTGCTGAATTCGAAATATATCATCACCCTTGCTGGCGCTCTTACAATATTCCTTATACTTTTCAAGGAATTTTGTCTGCATGACCTCCCAACTATCAACTACACTTCTTCCCAGACTCATGAACCATCTGAGAGCTCCTTCCTTCAAGGTGGAAGGGAATAACTTCAATTTATGAGCGTCTGTGTTGTAGTCATAACTGCGACAGAGGACATCAAATTCAAACAGAAAGGTTTCTGGGTCCTCTGTGACCAGGCCATAAAACTTTGGAAGCAAAGAAGAGGGAATGTTTTTAAGATTGTCAGTATCTCCCTGGAGAACAATAGGAAACTCAAATGCAGGAGGCGGATTATTGGGTTGATTATTTGCCATGGTTGGTTGCTGGAATAACAGAGCGAATGGATTTTCCTCAGGTTCGTTGTCAGCTGGATCAAATGGTAGTTCAATAAATAGATTTTCAGGGATGAACCTTCCCAGTGCGTCTCTTCTTCTTCTATGCATGCAATATAATGAATGGTGGCTTGAAAAATCTAGAAAATTTTACTAACAAGCTAAACTAATGCCAAAAATGACTTCTGATAAACTCCTAGCTAGACACCATCCCCGGCAGCGGCGCCAAAAATGATGGTCGCGCCCACAAAAGGATATGAAGATCACAGTAAAAACCTTTCCTGGAAATTGGGCATTCCAATAGGTGACCATTATCTCTTTCTGTAGACGTTCATTTACTTGTCAAACCAGGGGACGTATACTTTAAATGGCGCAGCAAAATATATGCACTAGGATCTTATTTTGGTCAACTCTTAGCGGAAATACATACTGAAAAGAAATCCTACCTACGCTACAAGAAGGAAATGCAAAGCTTTTTAACTCAACTATGATTTGATTACGACAGAAACCATAATAAATACAACTGAAACACAAACTATGAACTGGCCTTATGCTGCAGGAGCAATGTAAAGCTGAGTTTGTATAAAAACTTTAAAGATGAAAGCAAACTGAAGCTTAACAAGAAAGAACAACTAACTAACTAGCTACAGATACCTACTAAGTGGGCCCCCTTAGCAAGCATCTCTTGATTATGCAGATATGAAACTCAGAACTTCATTGAACTTTATTCATAAAAACAGAATGATATACATTGTTTTGTTGATATGGAAACTAACAACAAACTCTGCTTCTGGTTAAACAGATTCTGTATTTCATTATCATCTTGATTCTTACATGACATCTACTACTCTTATTCTATCCTTCTCTTCCTCTCTCTCGCGCAAGAGGAGAAGCTTTATTTAAAAACAGGGGAGCAATTAACTAACTAACTCCATTAAAGAAAGACGTGGAAGTAAAACATATCCTCGAATCAAGGAACAAACTTCATAAGTGAGTTTATGTGTTCAACCCGATCCAGAGAGAATCTAGCACTCCACTCTTTGTCATTAAAATTCTTTCCCATGATTTCAGTCAAAGAGTCTTTGCCGGAGCTTCCTCGAAGTCGTGCAGGAAATGGACTTTACTGCAAGGCCGAGATTGGCTGCGCTTGACTCGATTATTCTTCAACAACCTACAAAACAAAAGGTAATAGGCAACAGAAAAGGCGTATGACACATACACGATATCCATTCATTAATCACACATTTTAAATTTACTTCATCATTCAAAAACTATATACAATATACCAGTCATTTTAGGGAGTCAACGGAGCAATAAATGCAATCAAGTCAATCACAAAGAGCTGCAGGAATATAAAAGTCTCTTGCTACAGGATATCCCAAAAAGGTTTCACAAAGTCTGAACATCCATGAAATAACAAAAGTAAAGACATTTAAAAGTTTTATCAAAACATCCAAATTACGAGCATATTTTAAGCTCATCACACATTATGCTTAGAATTGTGAACATGAGGTATTTGTTAGGGTTTCAAGCAGATCCGAAGCAAATATGAACTAACAATTATATGCAGATTTAAATACAAAAGATAAAGAAAAAAAATAGGACACAGATAACACAAAGATTTAACGTGGTTCACCCACAATGGGTTACGTCCACCATATAGAGCCATCCAATCTTTCTTATTATCCAACAAAAATTGTACATCAACCTTACAATGCCTTAAGCATCCTAGCTGCTAATAACATGCGTTTTTAGGGCAACAAACAACGTCGGCCATTTTTAGGGTTTTATTACAATGTCAGTTTTCATCAACAAAAAAATGGCATACGAGCTGAGTGTACAGTACTTTGTTGATCAGTCGCCACATATCAATAATCTCCCACTTGGAGACTAATCAGGCTCCACACCAAACAATCTCCCACTTGGAGACTAAAACTAGACAACACCACTGTACATACAGCATCCGCTGGATAAAACACTTGGACTTGACTGGTATAAATTCCACAATTATCAATCAAGAAGACCAATAGAAACTGATGAAAAAATCAGCTTCTCATGTGGAACTGCCTTTGTGAACATATCGCTAGGATTCTCACTTGTGTGAATCTTCTCAAGCCATAACTGACCCTCCTCCAAAACAGTCCGGATGAAGTTGTACTTGACCTGAATGTGCTTTGTCCTTGAATGAAAAGTAGAGTTCTTCACAATATGAATGGCACTCTGGCTATCGGTATACAATGGGTGATCCTACTATGTCTGACCCAATTCCTCCAGAAAACATTGTAACCAAATCATCTCCTTGCTGGCTTCTATAGCAGCAACAGACTCAGCTTCAATGGTTGAAAGTGTAACAACCTTTTACAGCCTAGAAATCCAACTTACTATAGTTCCCCTTATAGTAAAAACATACCCTGTAGTACTCTTCCAAGAATCAATATCACCTGCTAGATCAGAGTCAACAAATCCACTTAGAGCAACATTAGATCCTTTGAAACATAATGCCTTCATAGTAGTTCTTTTCAAATATTGAAGAATTCATTTCATAACATTCCAATGTTCCATACCTAGATTACTCATAAACCTACTCACAACTCCCACTGCATGTGCAATATTTGGCCTTGTGTATACCATTGCATACATCAAACTACCAACAGCTAATGAATACGGGATGTTAGACATTTTATTTACCTCTTCCTGTGCCTTTGGGCACATCTCCTTAGTCAATTTGAAATGACTATCCAAAGGTGTACTAACTGCTTTTGCATCCTGCATGTTAAATCTTTTCAACACCTTCTTTATATACTCCCTTTGGGACAAATTCAAGGTTCTATTTTTCCTATCCCGTGTAATCCTCATATTAAGAATTTTCTTAGCTGCACCCAAATCCTTCATAGCAAATGACCTGGCTAATTTCTGTTTAAGATAATTTATATGTTGCATGTTAGACCCAGCAACAAGCATGCCATCAACATAAAGCAACATGATAATATAACTGCCATTATCCAATCTCTTAAAATATACACAATGATCAGAATGACATCGATGATAACCATGTTCAGCCATGAAACTATCAAATTTTAAATACCATTGTTGGGGTGCTTGCTTTAGGCCATACAAACTTTTCTTCAACTTGCACACCAAGTTCTCCTTACCTTTCACCTCATATCCCTATGGTTGCAACATGTAAATTTCCTCCTCCAAATCTCCATGGAGAAAAGTTGTTTTGACATCTAATTGTTCATGATGTAAATCATCTGTAGCCACAAGACTAAGTACAGTTATAATTGAAGTCATTTTTACAACTGGAGAAAATATTTCATCATAATCTATACCCTTTTTTGGTGCAAAACTTTTTACCACAAGTTTGGCCTTATATCTTTTCTGACCTCCCTCCTCCTTCAGGCGATAAACCCATTTGTTAGGCAATGTTCTTTTTTCTGTAGGTAATGGGACTAAGTCCCAAGTCTTATTTTTCATCAAGGACTCCATCTCCTTTTTCATGCCTAGCTCCCACTATTGTTTGGCATCCACTTGCATTGCTTCTTCATATTCTTCTAGTTCACCAGAATCAGTTAATAATATAGAATACTTGACCTCGTAGAATGTCTAACACTTGTGGGAGTTTGTGGGACAATTTGTTGTTGCTGAGCATCAGGTACTTGTGGTATTTCATTTTTAGGAATCTCATGCAACACCACATATTCTTGTTTGTCCTGTTCATGCTTCTTTTCTTGCATCTGTTCTTTATACATCACCTTCTCATTGAATATAACATCTCTACTTCTAATTATTTTCTTATTTTCAAAATCCCATAACCGATAGCCATATTCATCTATTTGATATCCAATGAAGATACATTTCTGAGATTTAACATCAAGCTTGGTTATGTTGTCTTTATCAACATGGACAAAAACTTCACAACCAAAAGTTTTCAGAAAAGAATAATTTACCTTTTTACCAGTCCATGCCTCCTCTGGAATAGCACCATCCAAAGGGGTTGAAGGTCCTCTTTTTATCAAATAGATAATAGTATGTACAACATCTACCCAAAAATGTAAGGGCAATCTAGCATGCAATCTCTCATGCTCCTTGTGCGTTCCATGATAGTTCTATTCATTCTCTCTGACACACCATTTTCCTGTGGAGTTCCTGGAACTATCTTCTGCTTTCGAATCCCATTTAAGGAGCAATAGTCTTCAAATGCTTTTCTGCAATATTAGCCTCCATTATCTGATCTAAGACACTTCAAATTTTTTCTATCTCATTCTCAACCAAAGCTTTCCATTTCTTAAAAGTTTCAAAAACATCTGATTTTTGTTTTAAGAAATATACCCATATTTTTCTAGTTGAGTCATCAATAAAAATAACATAATAACAAGAGCCACCAAGAGTTGATACCTGAATCGGTCCCCATACATCTGAATGCACAAGCTCTAATTTCTCACTCTTCTTCTCTTTCCCAACCTTGAGGAATCTAACTCTTTTATGTTTGTCATAAACACAGTTTTCACAGAACTCTAAATCAATCTTCATTAGTCCTAGCAATAGATTTTTGGAGTGAAGGATTTTCATCCATTTCTCACTCATGTGCCCAAGTCTATGGTGCCACATTATCGAATCTATTCTTGCAACATCTATTGTTGTTGTCCCTGCAGTAAATTTATCTGTAGTAGCTAAGGTAAAGTAAGTGTTACTAGTACACAAATATAATGTGCCTACCTTCGCACCTTTAGCTACTACTAATGATCCTTTAGTGACCTTCCAGATATTGTCTGAGAAGGTAACTATGTAACCTTCACTACCTAGTTGCCCTGTAGAAATTAAATTTCTTCTTAAGTTAGGAACATGTCTTACCTCCTGCAGAAACCAGTCATTTCCATTCTGCGACTTGATCTTTATCTTTCCTTTTCCAACAATTTGACAGGGCTCATCATCACCCAAATATACCTATCCAAAATCACCTTGAACATAATCTAGAAAATATTTTCTATGGGGTGTAGCATGAAATGAAGCCCCAGAATCTATTACCCAGGAATCATTAACGTTATCCAAACATAAGATTAAAGCATCTTGTAAAGTATTACTTGCAATATTAGCTTCCTTACTATCATTTTCATTTTTGTCTCCTTCTTTGTTTTTCTGAGACCAACAGTCTTTCTTTAGATGACCAGGCTTTTCACAGTACCAACAATCTTTTTTCCTCTAGATTGAGAGGGTCCTTTCTTTGACTTCCCTCGTGACTTCTCATTCCAAGGGCCTTTTCCTCTTTCCTTTGATCTTCCTCTGTTCTCCACATTCAAAACACTACTTGATGGTGTTGAAGTCTCACCTGTGCTTTTCTTTCACATTTCCTCGCTTAGGATAACACCAACAATATCATCAAATACCAAAGTATTTTTACCAGAGATAGAGTTACTTACAGCCATAACCAAGCTATTCCAGCTTTGTAGGAAAGAACATAAAATCAAGAGAGCCCTAACCTCTTCTGCAAATGTAATTTTTACCAAAGACAATTGACTGATAATTGTATTAAATTCATTTTAAATGCTCCGCTTAAGATCCCCCCTCACTCATTTTCAAATTAAACAAATGCTTCATAAGAAATACCTTATTCGAAGCTGAGGGTTTCTCATACAACTTAACCAATGTTGCCATCAAATCTACAATTGTTTTTGCTTCTGTAATATTGAATGCTACAGGCGGTGCAAGGCACAGTTGAATGGATCCTAGTGCCTTTCTATCTTAAATGTCCCCCTCTTCATTTGACATTGTGGTCACTTTCTTTGCCTTTCCTTCCAACGACCGCCACAAATCCTTTTGATACAAGTAATCCTCCATCTGCATTTTCCATAACTGATAATTTTGGCTGTTAAAGTTTTTGACCTTGAATTTGGAATCCTCCATTGCTCCCACTCAAATCTGAAAGTCCTGCCAATTTACAGAAAACCTCGCTTTGATACCAATTGTTAGGGTTTCAAGCAGATCCGAAGCAAGTATGAACTAACAATTATATGCAGATTTAAATATAAAAGATAAAGAAATAAAATAGGACACAGGTAACACAGAGATTTAACGTGGTTCACCCAGAATGGGTTACGTCCACCATACATAGTCATTCAATCTTTCTTATTATCCAGCAAAAATAGTACATCAACCTTACAATGCCTTAAGCATCCCAGCCGCTTATACGTGTTGAGTGTACTGTACTTTGCTAATCAGTCGCCACACATCAACAGTATCCATGATGCACCTCTTCAACACAAAACAAAAACAAGGAGAAATTTTTGTAACATTTTTTCAAAGATGGAGACATTTAACAAACATAACACCTTATGACATTCTCGATAAGAAACTTGTTGACCTCTTTTGTCGCAACTCAAACAAGAAAATTGGAAGAGAACTTCATCTCAAGTGTTTAGACTCTTATGAGGAAGTAATAGAGTTGGGATGTCACATTGAAAAAATGCTTATTGACAATGGTACTATAAAGATAAATGATAATAAAGATCACAAAGGATTGAGTTCAAACCATAAAACACCCCTTTGGGCTAAGAATAAGAATATGGTTAATGACAAATTTGTTGACATGAAAAATACTAAAACATCATCATTTGTTTACAACCTTAAGGGTTCATCCTCAAACAAAGGAAAGGAGAAACAAAGAAGCTTTCCTAAACGAAAATTTACACCATTGGGACAACCGCTCGAATTAGCATTGAAAGAACTCCTTGAAAACAATCTTATAACATTAACAAAGATAAGGGAATACAATCTGCAAGTTAAACCCCCATGGTGGAATGATGATCACTTTTGTGACTACCATAGACACAAGGGTTATAAGACTAATAGTTGTAATAAACTCCGACATGTCATACAAGACCTTCTTGATGAGGGAAAGATTTCAATTGATGGGCATACTCCTTCCAGTAACTCTGATCATGAGATATTAAAACATCCTTTCCCTAAGCATGACAAGGATAAAGGGAAGGCCCCAAAATATGGTGATGGCATGAACTATACCAATGCTAAATATGACTATACCATAAACAACATTAGTGAGATCAATAATCATGTGAACACTTTTATCATAAAGGGGAAAGAAACTAATTGCAATTTTACCACCCATAGAGGCACATTTATTCTTAAGGGCTCTAATTCTAAACCTGCTACACCATCTTTGCAATACAACCTTATAGAGAATTTAGGGAAGATGCTCACATAGATTTCTATACTTGAGTTGCTACACTTATTCCCTGAGCATAAAGCTATCCTTGATACATTACTCACTACCACTACCATGCCTACAAACTTACATGTAGATCAATTGTAAGTTTTGGTGGGACACATCACCACCTTGCCTCATACCCTAACTTTTACTAAGAATGATGACTCATCAATGAAACAACCCCACAATGCATGCTTACATATTGAATTCCTTGTCCATAGAGTCAAAAATAGGTGAGTTCTGATAAACGAAGGAGTGGGTCTAAATATTTGTACCTTGAAGCTGATCATAGAACTAGGGTTCGTTGAAAGCATGGTTGATACAATGATAAAGATTACAATAAAGGCACATGATGAAGAGGAACACTCATCTAAGGGATCAATCACATTACCTATCAAAGTGGGACCTGTAGTAAAGGATGGGATTTTCCAAGTCCTTGATCTTCCCTTGACCTATAATATTTTCCTTGGAAGGCCCAAGATCCATGAAATGCAAGTTGTACCCTCTACATACCATCAATGCATCAAACTTCCGCATAATGGTGTCAAAGTTAGAATACCAATAGATCCAAATCCTTTTATGTATTGCAATAATCCAAGTTCTAAGACTGAATCCATCATACCTAGCAATCGTGAAGCACCTCCTTCTCAGGCGTGTGTTGACCCTGAGTCTTTGAAAACATCCACATCTAAATCTAATGAAGTTGAGATTAGAATATAGGTGAAAGAATAGGGAGTGGGAGAATATTCTATGAATTGTGCTCTTTGCATCAAAAAGTCACCAGAATCTCTTCAAACTATTTCAAATTTGAAATTAGATTTTTTATTTTTTAATTAAAAATTTAGTTTTTTAATTTTTAAATTAGAAGTTATGTTTTTATTTTTCAATTAGAAATTAGATTTGAGTTTTTTTAATAAGATTTAGATTTTAGTTTCTTAATAAGATTTTAGATTTTGTTTTTAATTAGATTCTAGCTTTAGTTTTTAAATTAGAAATTAAGTTTGATAATTTAGATTTTTTATTTGTTAATTAAATTTTAATTTTTGTTAATTAGATCAATTAATTTTTACATTTTGTTAGTTAGACTTTTAGTTAATTTTTTTTTAATTGGGTTAAATTGCCTATAGCATTTGATTTGTTTGTTAACTTTATTTCAAATTTTGGGAAGCTAATCTTTTTTTCTTTGTGTGCTTGTGCAGGTTCCCCCTTATGGCATCTAATATCGTGTGTTGAATATAATATCTTAAAACTATTAATGTTATTCTATGCAAGATGCATGTTGAAGAAATGGTCATTTTTGGTTGTCTGATTTTTAGATTAGATCATATTTCGAATTGGTGCTCTAAAATTAATCGGTTTCTTTTGTATCTTGAGAAATAGGCTCTTTTTTGTTTTACCTTTTAGAGGTCCCGTCTCTCAAGAATCCCTTAAGGCTCAGTGAGAGGGAATGACCCAAGTGGTAAGGGGCTAAAGCCAAGCTCTTCTAAACCACAATAAATAAATGTGTTTGTGACAAAAGTTGCAAGCAACAAATGTTTATTAGTTCATACCAATGACGTGTCTCCCCATAAACTCTATAGAGTGCAACCTCTATAAGATAGGAGCCTTCCTTAATGGAGAGTATTCCACCGCATGTATGACCACTCGAATAGATTCCCTTACTAGATACCTTTTATTTAGAAGCCAAAAACCTTCTAGTTGTCGATGTAGGAGGTTGGACCTCTGAAGCGGCTTACATTATTATGGTTCTTTGTAGAGATACAAAGTTTTCCATGAGGATTTTTTATGGGGACTGGTGCTTGGATGCCTTAGAGAAGTGAGTTCCGAGGGTAGAGCTGGTGGGGTCAAGCATCTAAAAATCTGCTTTGAATTGCATAGCTTGAGGTAACCTCCAAGTGAGATTCAACAACTTTTATCCTGGCCAGCCTTAGGATTGTGCTTGAATGTGTTTTTATTTCAAAATCAAACAAATATTATATTTGTCATGTTTTTCGAGTGTGTGCAAAAACAAACAAGAGCATTTCACAATCAACACCACACTTTACATTGAAAAACATTACAAAAACTTTGGTCTAAACTTTCAAGCATCTATCCATGTTGTAAAACAAAACCATTAAAACATCAAACCTATGTTCTCAAAACAATCATTTCAAATCTCTTGAGACATCAATTTTCAAGTTCTGATCTTTTAGGTCCTCACATAGTCACATCATTCTACCTTGCCATACCTTTTAGATCCTTGCATAGTCTTCACTTAGTTGCACCTTTTATAAGTTTGCATATCTCATTTAATTATACCTAGTCCTTGCATAGCACCCTTAGATCAAATACTTGCATAGCACCCTTAGATCAAACCTTTGCATACCACCATTAGGTTATACCCTTGCATAATTCCCTTAGATCATATCCATAATATTTGCATAGCCTTATGTCATTTTCTTAGGATACACCCTTTCTCCTTATACACCTACATTAGGTCATACCTAAATTATTGCATATACTTCCACCATCTCCCTTTAGGAATTAATCCCACCTCTTGCATACTTGAATTAAAAATCTAAAAGATCCAAAAACATTGCTTACACTTAGGATATCTCCTAGGTCTGACATCAAATCTTGATCATCAATCGCCCTTATCACTTGAGGTGCATTTTCCTTGAGTTAGGGAACCTATCAATGTCTTTGAGTTGGTATTCCGCTTGGAGGTCATCATTTCCTATCATAACACACCCTCTCTTTGATCACTTATCCTTGTGTCTATCCATCATAGCACAAGTCAAACCTCACATTGCAAATATTTTTAGACCTAGAGTATCCTTAGTCCTTACATCAAACATCATTCATCCTCATATCCCATTTAAGGTCTAGTTTCACATCACTTTCCTATCATATAGATTACATTTTACATCAATCCTTTAGCACATTCCCATCTCAATCCTATCATATAGTTTACACCTTAATCTTTGCATTTATCCTTAGTTTCATCCTAATTTAACTCATATCATATAGTTTCCCATTTTGCAGTTTAGGGTTTGCATTCCATCTCAAGTCTCATATATTGTCCTAGGTCAAAGATTAGAACTATTATAAATCTCCATGGATACCTTGGCTCAACAAATTTAAGATCTCAATAGAAAAATATATGACATTCAATTCCAACAAAGTTAATCAATGACCCCCTTTGAGAGACAAATTTACGATATCAAGAGTGACAAACTTCAACAAATGCTAAAATAAATATATAAGGTGGAACAAGAAGTAATTGAAAAGAAAACATCAAACCTCAAGAAAAATCACATGAATCCTTCACCAAGAAAACAAGACATTTCTTTGAAATATACCTTAGATAGATAGTTTACACCTTTGGGAATATCTATTGAGTCGTCTTTGAAAGAACTTCTTGAGCACAATCTTATCACATTACCTAGCACAACCCCACAAGGATGTAAATTTTCAGTAACTATTGTGCATATCATAGATAAAATAAACATAAGACTTGATCAAAGTGCATGGAATTAAAACATAAAATTCAAGACCTCCTTGATAATGGTGTCATCAAAATTAAAGATTCTAATGACTCGCCTAAAGAGAAACAAGGCACTACTCCTAAGCATGTCAAATTTTTGAACCCGTGTCTAGCAATGACCCACATTTAGCCTCCATCTCTTCCATAATGCCTCCATATCCCAAGGCTTCTCAAAAACAATACATACCATATCCCTCAAACAATGAACCTAATGATGAAACTTCTCGTGTTGATCCTCAAGATCTATCAACAGTACAAATCCAAACTAATCCATTTTTCATACAAATCCTTTATACGATTCATATATATTAGATCCTATGCTATCACAAACTCTAATTCCAATCATACCCACTCTAAAAGTCCCCATCCAAAATGCTTCCCCATCATGCAAAAACATGAACACCTTCCAAGAATCCTCCATGCATATCAAAAACACTATCCCTTCCTTAAAAGTGGCTCCTTATCAAGAGGATAATATAAAAATCAAGAAACAAGTTCTATCATAAATCAAAATTAATACATTAAAACTCTCCAATCCCATTCAATGGTTGAAAAATATCCTACCTCCCTAGAATCCGATGATGGTCCCCTTCCATCTCAAGAGAAAAGCATCCTTCCAAATCCCATTCCCAATCCACTTCCTAAGAAAGATCATGATGCTTCTTACACCTTTTCCAATGATCCTATTCAAAATAAAGAGTCAAACACCCTTCCTACTCTCTCCATTGGTCCTCTTCCATGTCAAGATCAAAGTATCCCTTCATATTCTTGTCATAATCCTCCATGTTCACCTCAAGGATCCATCATGCCTGAAAAGCCCTCTCATGTTCCTATCATTCCCTACATTCCACCTCCACCTCAAAATGGAATTTCCTCTTGCATAAAAGTAAGAAGAATCCCTTTGCTGATAAGATATTCCAAAGCATTCATTACTGAAGGAAAGGGTTAGACATTCATGAACAATGTATATTAGAAACCCATGATATAAAATAAAATCCTAATTATAATGGCTACATTTCTTACTCTCAAGATGTTGGTATCCCTCATAAATCTTATATTTCTCTGGTTAAATCCAAACGTATACATTCTAGATCCTCCAAATACATTTTGGGTCCCTATATACAAAAACCATAGCCCTCAACCCTTCCATCCACCTTGGGTCCTTATATCTGTCCTTCTCCTATCCGTATTACTCCCAAATTTCAGTCTGCTAAGCTTACCATAAGTCAAGATCAGAAAAGGCACACATCCTTGAGAACCTTCCAACAACCCACCCACATGAACTCTCCATATCATTCATATCCATCGATGAATCATAATTCCATTGGAAGCAACTTGGATGGAAAGCATAGAATTTCAATATTCTAAAAGCCACATGAATCAAAGGATCAACATGTCCCATCTAATTGACATGCAAAAAAAAAGAAAAATTTGATCCAAAAAGAAAAAGAAATGTCCAAAAGGCTACAAAGGCCCACAAAAAAAGAAGAAAATTCAAAATTTGTATGCCTTCCTAAGTCTTAAATCAAGGCAATGCGTTCTAAATAATCACAAAAAAATAAAAAATCAAGAACCATCTGGATTCCCAAGTCGACCATATAGGACTTGCACACTAAAGAAAAATCAAAATTGGCATTCAAGTTTTCTACCCTAGCTTCTCCCACATCCACTATCCTAAAACCTTTTTGACCTCCTTCATCCATTTTGGCTCCTTGTGTCCTAAAATCCACATCAACCTTTCCATCAAAATCTCAAAATCTAGAATACACTTTTCCTCCATCACTCCACCACCCCTAAAGGTGTGTACCGATGTTGATCCCACCAGCATTTCCATTCATCGATGCACCATTCTTCCAATATCCCATCTATTATCCAACACCTATTTTCCGTCCTTCCATTCCTATTATCCAATCCTTGGCATAAATCCTTAACCTAGTTTCATTTCATTACCCTACCAACATCTTTGAGCATACCTCAATGGCCCTAGTCTATAGAAACACATATTACAAGCATACCATAAAAGGAAGTGAGATGTTTTATTCCTTCTTCCATCTTCTATGATGCACTCATTATATTTCAAAAAGTAAGAAAACAAGAAAAAAATGAGAAAAAGAGAAAAAAAAAGAAAAAAAAAAAAAGAAAAAAAAGTGAAAAAATAGGAAAAAGTAAAGAGAAATAAATTTGTTCATGTGTGTAAACCACTTCTTGTGGTTCCTTGGGTAAGTACCATGATGAAAACCTAGCAAACAAGCATCATGCATAATTTATTATCCTCTTTCACTATTCACTGGAGGCAAGTTCCATCCATACACATCCATCTATTATCCTTCATCCCCCATTATCCCTCATTCACTTGACCTACATATGTATCCCTTTTCCACCTTTGATCTTGACAAGGTTAAGGATCTTTGTAGCCTTTGTATGTCCTATCTACTCACTTGGTCTACACCCTTGAGCTCCTATCCATTATTTTATCCATTGCTTGTTTCCATCCTTCATTTCCCCTTTGATCTTGCTTATCCTATATGTATTCTATTCAAACCCATCATTTGGCCTTGATCAAAATTAAGGACATAAAATGTAAAAAATCTCTTGACATGGCCATTCCTTTGGATCACATGATATTTGTTACACCATATCCTTTCTTTACATTGATATATCTAGTGCCTATGCTTGGATTAACATGTTATCCTATTGAGAGGCATTCCTTGAACATCACATAAGCCTTTACCATCTTTCACTTATCCATTCCTTTCCCATTTGTTCATTCACCCTCTCAAAATCCCTTTTGCCTTGCTAGACACTAGGGCAAACATTAAAAAATCATAAAAATTGTAAAATATCCTGAAAAAATCATAAAAAATTGTAAAATGTCCTAAAAAACATTAAAATCGTAAAATTCCTAAACAAAAAATCATAAAAGTCATAAAATGTTTTTAAAAAATCCTAAAAATTAGAAGATGTCCTGAAAAAATTATAAAAATCATAAAAGTCCTAAAAAAAAACCTAAAAAATTAAAACATTTATAAAACCCTAAAAATCATTAAAAAACCAAAAACATGTAATAAACATTGTGATGACACAAAAACTTCAGACAAGCATGCAACTTTGGAAGTTCAACAAAATCAGGATGTCACAAGACAATGATTAAGAGACATAACAACTCCTTATTGACTTATCGAAACAAAACACATTAACTGTGAGTAAAAATCATTCAACATGAAACATATTATTTATTTGTTTGCTTATTTTCTTTTGATTGTTTCTGATTTTATTTTTGGTGACATGTCTTTTAGCTTTTTCGGGGATGTCTCTGACTAGAGATTTTATCTCCAAGATGTCTTTGACTAGAAAGGTGAGGATGGGGCATGTTCACCTATTTGTTGCTTGTGGATTGTTCCTTAGTAATACGATGACTCATCTTAGGATATGATCATCTAAGATAATCGAGGACATATGGGTCTCATGTGAACTGGGGCATTCCTTGACTATCCGATGTGGCTTTTTTTCCATGCACTTGGTATTGAATCATTTGTGTCTAATCTATATCTAGATGAGTTTTTTCCATTGGCCATAATAAGCTCGATGATAACTTTAGCACTTAAAAAGCACGAGAATTCTGATCACTTTCATATCCTCTTTCTCATTCTTCTTTCTCATCATTTTTCTCTTTTCATCACCCATTTTCATCTCTCTTTTTCATCATTTTTTTCATCTTCTTCATTCTTTTCAGTGCAGCAAGATCAATCAAATGTTGTATCCAACCGATGCATGTATTTGAATCTTCAATCACTTTATCAATCAAGTTGCTTTTCTCAATCTCAATGTCCCCTAGGTTAATCAATCAATCATTTGATCACCTTACCTTGCGCTATTATCAATCCCTATTAGCTCAATCAGCTTATCAACCTAGCTATACAATTCATTTTCATCAACTATGCATTTCCATCAAATGTACATCTCAACTTAATCACTTGCAATATCAATTATCCAATATTCTCTCTCGTGATCTATCAAGAGGTCAATCTCCATCAGTTTGTTCGATCAATCTCTCAAGGGGGCATAACCAATCAATCATCATCCATACCAAGATATCACTGGGGCATGCATCAGTTGATCATTTTCTTTAAAACAACACAAGAGGCTGCATTGTCTCAAAGAGGGGCAAAATGTAGACACATAAAAAATTTCATAAAATTTATCCTCATTTAACTTCAAATTTGCTCCAACCATCTGGTAGATCCATAATCTGTTTCATCATTTCATTATTATCCATTACTCATATTTTCATTTTCATATATCATAATATATGCATTATTCCATTCTTAATTAGATTATTATCATTCATATTATTCATCCACTAAATTTATTTTAATAAACATTGCATAATATTCATTTATCCACCTTCATTCATTCACCTTATATACATTTTCTCCATTTATTTAATAAATGAACCCTTTAATATTCTCTCCAACCACTTAGCACTTGTCACTTATTGTTACCATCTATCCTCTCTCCTTACCACTCATCCTTCCCATACCACTAATCTCTCATTATCCCATATTCAACCCGATGCCTAATTTATCCTTGAGAACATCTATAAAAACCAAGCCTGTCTCTCATTCATCCATCCATTATCTTGACATCTTGAGCGCATATTTGTTATCTTTGCAAGCATTGATATTTTATCCTTTAAATCTTTATTTTCTCATATTCTATCTTTTATATCATTTTCTTGTATTCTCAAATCTCCATTTCCTCATAATTTCTTCAGAGAGAAATAATGTTAAATGTGAAATATTGATAGTAAGAGGGAAATGGAGTGAATTTATGTTGCATGTGTGTGTGTTTCTATCTTAGATTTTTTTTATACATGTGTGTGTTTTGCATGTACTTCATTGTTAGGTGATTGATCTATCTGAATCTTCTCTCATAAGATTTTAGATCATATTTTCTCACCTACATAAACAAAATCAAAGCTTATTGTGGGGACTCTAAGGGAAAAGAAAAACCTTCTCTAATACAAAGTAGGGAGAAGGAGAGTAAGCAAAATATTACTAAGGTTTGCAGAAGACTCTATCAAATATGTGCTTCAAAAGAACTCCTCACAGGAAATTATGAAAATCATCTCTTGGAATATTTAAAGGTTAAATAACCCTCATAAACATGAGCTCTTATATAATCTGTTAGAGGATCATTAACCTAATATTATTCTTATACAAGAAACTAACATGCACTGTGATAATTTGTTGACTACGAAACAAATAGGTTTTGAAGGGACCCGAAACCCTTTAACAAAAAGCTACATCAAAAAGTTGTCATATGTAAAACCAAAAGAATTACACTCCAAAGCCAATAAAAGACTAGCAAAAAGAAAGAAACTAGCAAAGAGATAATAGAAAGGAGAAATATAGTACAACTTTTTTAGGGCCTCTATAATCTCAGTTTCTAGTCAAGTCATGTTTAGAGCAATTTTCTTAAGCTCTTGGATAACTTGATTTATAGATTTATTCTTCAAATTATCACTAGTTCTTTTACAAGGCCCAATCGTTTCCTACTATTTTTTGTCTAAGGAATCAACATCCACTATGGTACCTTCTTGATGGAGTGATTCAAGCTTTCCAATCATGGTGTTTATACTCTCTATAGAATTCCTCACCTCTTTGTGGTTGTAGGTGACCAAAGATATCAAATCCTCATTGAATTTTTGGAACTTGTTCTCCATCTGACTTAATCTACCCTCAAACTCTTATTTTAATTTGTCCTCCAGCTATGACAATTTTCTATCATATTCTTTCTTCATCTCACTTATCTACCCACCATTTTCTACATGGAATCCATAATTGACTTTCTCTCGTCCATTGTCCATTATTCAATAGCCTGGATATACCGTTTGTTGTTAATTGCTTGAAGTTTCACATTGATTTTCTTAATTTCATGAAAAGATCATTTAAACATCCTAAAGTGTTCCACCACAGCATCATGGGCCATAGATAGAACATCATTAGGGTTCTCCCTTTTCAGACTAAGAAAAGGGGAATTAGAATTGAGGTCCTTCGGGAAGGGGAGTCTATATCACTTCTAGAGGGGGCTAGGATAAAGTTGTCCAGGATGGAGTTGCGAGATGGATGAGGGTAAGAAATTGAGGTATAGGTAGGGGAGGCTCTAGATCTCATTTATCTTTGTGTCCAATCTTCAAATAAAAACTCTGACCTTGAATTAGACTCATCCATATTCCGGTATTCCACTCTTCCTCATTAGAAGATAGGCTAACATGATCTTCTTCCTTAGACTCGCTAGAACCTTGAGGAACCCTAGATGAAGGGGTGGGCATGGTTTTCATGTGCTCATGGATAAGGAAAAGAAAACCCCCATGAAGGATAGAGAATTTTTTGTTTTTCCTATGCTCCTTAATGCTAGCATTAATGGTTAAGAAGAAGGGGAATGAAATCTTCACATTGTGCCTAAAATGATTAAGAAAAATAAAATGATGCTCGTAGGCCCTAGTATATCTCCATCAAGGGTAACTTATTTCATCAAAACAACAAGAACAAAGTGCCAAATAGATTTCATGATGTTACTCATGTCATAGCTTCTTTTATCCACTTTGGCCAACTTTTCTCTCTCCTTCTCATTTCTTAGAAATATTTTGACAATGGCATCAGACATTTTTTTATTTTTGTGAAACTTCGCACCATCTATTGACAAACTAGTGACTTTGATGATCAACTTCTCATCAATTTCCACCTTTCCGGCCTCAAATTGGATTTTTCCATCCTTCAAACCCTTGGAAAATTTCTCTATGACATTTGTATGTGTTGGAATC
This sequence comes from Cryptomeria japonica, assembly GCF_030272615.1. Classification (NCBI taxonomy): domain Eukaryota; kingdom Viridiplantae; phylum Streptophyta; class Pinopsida; order Cupressales; family Cupressaceae; genus Cryptomeria; species Cryptomeria japonica. The sequence goes on along the minus strand of NC_081406.1, from coordinate 182,213,960 downwards.
CAATAACATTGAGAGGGGGCCTGAATTCATGTTATACCAAAATGATTAATTTTATCCTTATTAAAACATGCATACGCCAACTGATATACCAGTATATACAGACTTGAAAGAAGTAAAGAAACCGATAAGACAATCACATAAATGAGAACCATAACACACAAAATTATACATGGAAAACCTCAAAGAGGAAAAACCACGGTAGTATTTGTGACCCACAATATCAATCCACTGGCCATATGAAGAGATATTACAAAATATGAGGGGCCTACACTTGCAGGAAGGCTTACAACCTAGAGCACACTTCTCAATCACAAAAGGAGCCTCACTTCCTACATAAAATTCCAGACTACAATATGAAGAAGTGTTGAACTACTAAGATAGCATCTTCTATGCTAGAATATAGTTCTGGTTTAAGATTCAAGTCCATTCCAGTCTGAAACCCTAAACCCTTTACCTGAATAACCCTTAAATGAATTTACTCACATACATGATCTCTCTGATATATTTTGCATCATGTTAAATTCGCATATCCATAATCTCCTATCTCATGTCTTTTTCAAAATGATCTATCAAACTGACCTATATACCCTATACAAATTTTCATGCCTTATGTCGGCTTACAAATATATATACAATATCAAATTACATGTTGGCCAAATAATATAAATACATAAATATTAAAACCAATTGCCAAACTTGGATGTAAAACATGTCAGCCTCCAATACCGATAACCTTTACTAAACTATGTCGGGCTGCATAGCCGGTAACCAAAGAAACCCTTCTATCTTGTCGGTGTCAGTGCGGGTGGTGGTGTAGTATCTATGAAGTGCCTATCAGTACACCACTAAACAAAAAAATGAAGCCAAAACATAATACCATGTTGCCATCAATGAAAACATAGTGAAACTAGCCAATTGAGTGTCAATTGCCAACAATCTCCCCCTTTGTCATTGATGGCAACACTCATGTGAAAAAATGGTCAAGGTTTCATCTGTTGGTTTCATCCTGCCTTGCTCCCCCTAAGATGAATATGGAAAATACTCCACATCTCCATAACTCCCATATCTCCATAGCTCTCATATCTCCATAACTCCCCCTAATGTATACAAATCTTTTTATTCTTTTTAACATCTATATCACTCCCTCTTTAACATCAATGCCATCAAAAATTCTAAAAGGAATGTCAAAGAAAAAGAACCGTACAATGAATATCCCAAAATTTCTTACCGGAGCTTAACGAATTTCAAAATTTCTGAATAAGCCTTCTCCAGTAACTTAAAATAAGTATCCCAACCTATTTTGAATATGCCGGAAATAGATACAAGTCCACTCAATATATGTGCAAAAGACTCTTTCTCATTTACCTTTGTCGGTGTGGGATTTCCCACCATATCCATGCATTATTTTTTGTGTACACTGAGTGAATCCAACTGGGGACTCACCAAGCCTCTCAAACTTATATCTCTTCTTATTATTTTGTCTCTTTCCTTCTCAAGAACAGAAATTTGGTTCTCCAAAATCAAAATTTGACCATCAATTGATGTACTCAATGAAATCAATCCGTGAAAAGAATTAGCTATATTTGCAATTTTCTCTTGAAGTTATTTTATCTTCATATCCACATTAGCTATAAGTATATTAGTGTTACAACATACCTTATATATATTTGTGCATTGCTTCAAATAATTTTCTATTAGTTTCAGCTTCTCATCAATCTTTTTCTTCTCAGATTCAATTACCTGATCAAATGCAACTCTCTTAGCCTGAGTAAACCTCTCCAATGCTTGCCGGTTTGAAATTTGTTGTAAGGATTGAAAATCCTTTGAAAAATGCTCAGTAATTAACTTAAGCTTTCTGGATGGGTTCGCTTCATTATCAATCTTGCACTTCAGGACCAGTCTGTGTAAAATGGTGATTGATTGATCAATAATCCCTTTATCTGTGGATCCCTCCTTAATTAATTTTTGTGCTGCCATCATCATGAGTTCAATAGGACTCATCTCTATTATTTTTTTATTTTTGACCTATGAGGTGTCAATTAACAACAATGATGGACCAACTATTGGTTCCCTGCCAGATTCCCCTTTCTTCTCTTTTGAAGATTTATCCTTTATAACCTCCTCATTTGCACCGGTGGCTTCACCACTTGGTGCAGTCTGTGTAACTATCAGTTCCTCTATAGAAACTATAACCTCAACCTGTACATTTTTATCCGGAGGACTATTATCCTCAATATTAGTACCCTGTAGAATATTAACTTTTTCACTCTTTGTGTTAACCGGTATCTCAATATTTGTCTGTACATTTGTATTTACCGGGGCTTCAATTTCCACTATCTTAATATTTTTTCAAAACTGAGGGTGAAGTACCCATAATCCCCTTCCCTTTTCCTTCAACCGGGGTATCTACAGTGTTTGTCTTAGTTTCCGGTGAAGTAAATAATCCTCTGTTCTCTCCAAGGAATTTAACCCATGCTTTTTGAGTCTCGTTTATTATTTCATTTACTCTTCCTAGCACCAGACTAGTTATTCTATGTTTGCTATTGAAAAATTTTCTATCTGCCACCTCAAGTGTCTTTTCCATTTCATTTGGAGCAATAGTAACACAAATAGATAATATCTCTTGAATTTATTATGTTTATCTTCTTGCATAGCTGATAGTCTTTTAGCATCTAACATGTTATACAATTCAGCCGGTATTTGGTTTTCTTTTTCTATTAATGCTTTCTTATAAATATCCAAGTATAATAAGACTACTTCCTCTACCTTTCTTTGTTCATCATCCTCTGAGTTTTCATAATAAAATTGAACATTCTTCAATATGCCATCCTTAGTGATTTCATCTACTAATTTTGCGCAAGTTTTATGTGGTATGATAGTCACATTACCATATTCAATTGCTAAATCAATGTCACTCTTCTTCTTCCTCTTTTTAGTATCAGATGTAGCTAAAGTTGTAGCTTTTGGTGCTTGCTTCTGTGCCGATATTTTGATTGTAACCTTCCTAACTAGTTACTTCTTAGCTTATACCTGAGCTTCCTCTGTTTTCTTTCTAACAACCCTCTTAAATGCCAATGGTGTGTCATCCTTAGATTTTGATTCTGTAGTAATAGGCTCAATGTGAACTTCATCAAGATTCTTCCTCTTTCTACCTTTCCCTGAGACAATATCAATTAAAGCTTTAATATCCTTTGAGACCTTCTCTGCAAATTTTCTTGCTTTCCCTTCCTACTTCTCTCTTTTCTTCCGGTTGAACTCTGTTTCAACCTCTTGTGTTTTATGTTGTGCAGTACCATAGGGATTCTCTGCCTCATTAATTGGTGCATTAATCAACATTTTTGCATAGGCATCAAGAATCTATGCATCCACCTCATACCCCATTTCCTCAATCGAAATTTTTTGGGGCTTAACTACTTCCATAAGTGTTTCATCCTTCTTTACCATGAAGAATATTTCGGTGGAATATTTTTCTATAATATGCTCAAGTACCCTTACCCTAGACCTCATAGATTTCTAGAATGCTTTGAAATATCCCCAAACTTTATCATCTCTCTAACTTTCTAAAGCAAGAATTGACTGTTTCAAATGCCTCCCTACCGGGATGTCAAATGCCCATTACCTTTTACCAAAACTAGGCGTATCATTCATGAAATATAACATCAAGAAAACTATCAAGTTGCCATACCGAAATGTGCCCTTCTTTTCACCCTTAATTTTTCATAGGTTTATTAACAACACACCTAGCATCCAGCCGCATAGATCTAATTTCACATTCTCTCTCATCATTTTGTATGTAGCCAAAATGAATGATCTGGAAATAGAATTTAGTCAATTTGACTGAGTTACCTTATACCTGATGATCATGCTACCAAATCTGATGCCCATGTTGGTAATTGTACTCACTCTCATGGATCTCTTGTCAGATGTCATGTCGGTGATCTTGTTCATGAAATTATTTGAAATATTCTTGTCTGGATTTTGCCCAACAGATGGTAAACTAGTGATTGCTCAGATGGCTTCCTTGGTGATTTTGTAAGGTCTGTCTAACCATATAAATTCCCCATGTACTCTACTCAAAACATATCTGATTATCTCATCTTCAAAATCTAAAATATCCAGAATGTCGGTAAACCCTAGGTCTTCAATATGCTTGTATGCTAGTTTGATCTTTGCAAATTCTCCCATCAGCTCACTCATATACATGCCCTTAATTTTAGATTTTCCCAAGTCCTCAATGTGATAGTGAATATTTGCCCTAACAACTTCTAATAGACAACTCCCTCCGGAATGCGAGAAAATGCTCCAACTAAATCTTCTAGGGTAGTCACATATGGATACTGCTTGAAAATTATCCTGGGGTGGTCCTTTACCTCTACTATAATTGGGTTTGCAACAAAAATAGGAATAGATGATGATCTCGCTTCCATGTTTAAAGATAAATACCTTTTGATCGTTCTTGGTGAAACCTTCCAATAAATTCTTCCAAATGCCAATGAAATAACTCAAGAACAAATCTAATTGCTGTGAATTGCCTTTGATTGCTCTTAGTTTCTCTTAATTGCTCTAAAATCACTCTGAATACAAGGTGATCAATAATGAAGTCAATTCGACCTTTTAACCTCCATGAAAAACCCTAATCTTTCATTGACATAAATGACTACCGGTGAAAGATATCGGATCTCTCATAGAACATATCCATGCTGGATAATCATCTCCAATATCTGGAACATCTTCTAGAACCTCTTCCTGGTGCATATGCATCATCTTCATGAATTTTGGTTACCCCTAAGGCATCTACCTCAGTTACTGAATGAGCTACTTGCCGGTGCAGGAGCATCCTCTTTTGTCGGATAAGTAATCGAGACATTCCCATCTGATGACTGTTCTTTAGTCTTCCTAACCCATCTCTAAGTATGATCTTCCTGGATTTCACTAACCTTCTCTTTTCCTTTCTCAATTGATCCTGTATTACTAACCATTGGATTTCTGCTTTTACAAAATTAAGCAATATGTCCAACCTCATTACATGCATAAATTGTAACATTGTTCCTTTGAATTGCTTTGCTAAAACCGGTGAAATTTCTTGACCTGCACTGATTAGTGATATGTCCAAAGTTTCCACATGCATAACATTTAACATTCATTCTATAGTCTTATGTTTTGTGACCATACTTATTGCATTTGGAACATTTATCGAGAGCAGAATCGGGGTTTTGATTTGCTCTATTTCTACATTGTCTAGCCATGTGACCAAATCTATTGCAAACAAAACATCTACCATTGAATTTATAAGCATTAAATTGCCTTATCAGTGTCTTATGGTTTTGATCTTCATTAGAAGTACCAGAACTCTTTCCTTACTCAAATCCAAGTCCACTAGAATCTCCAATCTGCCTTTGTCTCTTCAATAACTCATCTAGTTGTGTTGAGCTAATCTTGAATTTTTCTTTATATTCACTTATAGTAGTTAAATATTCTCTCAAAATTATCATTTGTCTCTCAAGATCTTGTTCATTACTCTAGGATTGTACCAAATCAGTTCTCAACATATCATTCTCATGAACCAACCTACCACATTCTTCAAATTTGTTCTTCAGGGATACAAAAATATTTTCTTCTTTTTATTTTGGTCCTCACTCTCCTTAGACATCCTCATAGTTATAACTTGTATTTCATTTTTCATGACCATGTTCTCCTGACTCAATTTCTGAGATTGTTCCATAAGTGCATCTTTCTCTTCATCATCCCGACTTTGCAAAATTTCCTTCCTCCTAGCTTGAACAAATGATGGCCTCTCTTGTAGGACAAGAATGAATTCCTTGGCAGAACTCAATTCATCTTGTAGCTTTATATTCTTCAGCCTTTCAACATCATAATCTTCAAGTGCCATCTCAAGTGGCTTTTCGAAAGCCATATCCATGGATTCTAGATTCAGGATCTTCCTCAAGTTGTTAAACTTCCTCCAAGGCACAAGACTCTGATACCAATTGTTGGAATTCAATAACACTGAGAGGGGCGGTGAATCAGTGTTATACTAGAATGATTAATTTTAGCCTTATTAAAACAATCATACACCGACCAATATACTAGTACATACAGAATTGAAAGAAGTAAAGAAACCAATAAGACAATCACATAAATGAGAACCATAACAAACCAAATTATATGTGGAAAACTTAAAAGAGGAAAAACTAGGGTGGGACTTGTGACCCACAATATCAATCCACTAGCCATGTGAGGAGATATTATAAAATTTGAGGGGCCTGCACTTGTAGGAAGGCTTACAACCTAGAGCACACTGCTCAATCACAAAAGAAGCCTCACTAACTATATAAAATTCTAGACTATAATCTAGAGAAGTGTTGAACTTCTAAGATAGAATCTTCTATGCTAGAATATAGTTTCAGTTTAATCTCTGTATGTTCTAGTTTGAAATCCTAAACCCTTTAAAGGAATAACTCTTACATGAATTTCTTCACATACATGATCTCTCTAATATATTTTGCATCATGTTACATTCGCATATCCATAATCTCCTATATCATGTATTTTTCAAAATGATCTATCAAACTGACCTATATACCCTATACAAATTTTCATGCCTTATGTCAGCTTACAAAGATATATACAATATCAAATTACATGTCAACCAGATAATATAAATGCATAAATATTAAAACCAATTTTTGATGCCGGATCAAAGATATGTCAGCCTCCAATACCGATAACCTTTACTAAACTATGCTGGCCTGCACAACCGGTAACCAAAGAAATGCTTCCATCCTACCGGTGGTAGTGTAGTATTTGTGAAGTGCCTGTCAGTAGACCATTGAACAAAAACATAAAGCCAAAATACAATACCATGTTGCCAGATCAATGAAAACATAGTGAAACCAACTAATTGAGTGTCAATTACCAACAGTATGAGCTCCATGAAATATTTCAATAAAAGGGGTAGGATCGCCATGATCCAGAATTTTCCATATTGTTTTGTTCTTCACGATCTCTTCACAAATTAAATGTTTAACACTTTTATTTTCTCATCCCATGGTATCAATAGTGGTACTGATTTGCAAGGTAGGGAAATTATAGAAAGAATCCCAAGGTACACAAAAACTGTGTGACAAAGCCAGAGATAATACAAGAATGGCATGCTTAATCATTAAAATTCAAGTGATCATATTAAGGCATGACATGATGATTTAATGTTGTATCTTATTTCGCCTAAGCCAAATCATATAGCATCGAGGCCTTAATTTGACCAATATCGTATCACCAAGCCCCCACAGTTTTTCATCATTGCTCCTAACTCCCAAATTTGGAAAGTGGTGCAATAGCCTGTTAGCTTCGTGATAGGCATGAGAGATATTAAATTTTTGAAAAGAATTTAATAAATCCCTAGCACTCTCAATCCAACTTTTAATATTCCAAGAAGGTTTTTTTGAACCCAATAAGCATTAGATTATCTTGTTAGAGTCCCCCTCAAGAAAGACATAATTAGAATTGATTTTTTAGCCAACATTAACTCATGGTAGGTAGCCAATGCTTCCACTAGATGGTTTGTCTAACATCCCAAAGGAAGTCCACCGCTGATAAAAATCCTACCATTTTCATCTCTAATCACTCCCCCACAGCTAGCCGACTCAGAGTTTCCCTTGGCCACCCATCGAATTTGAATTTAACCCATCTAGTTGAGGGAAGTATCTAATGAGCATAATAACTAAGGGATTCGACTAAACTAGGATCAATAGGATGCACTGTGATGAGTTAGAAAGATTGAAATACTTTTTTTTATAGATTGTGGGCTTAGTTGTTCCAATTCAGATGGAGCTTCAAGAGGAATTGCCACATTTTGGAATCCCAAATTTATGAAGGTTTCTCCTATCTTCTCAGATAGAAATCATGCCGCTACTTACTTTAGTCATATGAGAGATGGTTCCTATTGGATTACATCTAACATTTATTGCCCTAATACTAAGCAAGACAAATAAAGGTTATGGGTTTCTTTATTGGTTTTTAGGAGGTTGATTCCTTTTGATGGGTGGTTGGTTATGGGAGACTTTAATTATCCCCTTAAGGATAACAATAAATTAGGAGGTTAAAATCCCCCTAACATCTAAAACTCCTCTAGATTATTAAGAATTAAAGAGGCCAATGAGCTCCAAAGAGTATCTCTTGAAGAAAAAGTATTAGGAGCATATATATTCAACAAATTCCATTAATGGTCAGATATTATACGACACATCTTAACACTCATGCTATTTTAAGTGATATTCCCCTTTACCCCTAAGAATATAGAAGGGTTCCATAGAGTTACCAATCCTCTAGATGCACCTTCATCATCACTAACAAAATAATTATCAGAGTGCCAATTTTTTTAACAATATTCTAAAAAATTTCTTCTTTTATTTTTATTTCTTGAATAAAAAAATCAAGTTATTGTTCCATTAAAGTACATAAAACATAAGCCATAAGTCAGTATTTCATGATGTCATTTATACAACCTTGTACTTGTAGGTCCAAGGCTAAGGGTTGGGCATTCCATGCCTTTCTCGAACTAAAACCCGATGCACATGGTAGGCTCCATTTTCAAAATTTAAGAAATGGGGCCCGTTTATGGTCTAGGGCCCGTTAACTTCACATGGTTGTTGTTGATTGGATAATTGAATTTGATGAAGCCTTTTGATGGTTTTAACTTCACAAATAGTTGTTGAACACTCTCCCCCTTATCAATCAGAGCCATAGGAGTGGATTGCTCCATTTGACTCACAACCAGTTGATAATTGTGGAGTGTTGCACACAACTGTGGAAAGGAAGTAAACTCAAACAAAAGAAGCTTTTCCCTAATATCTTTTTGTAAATTAAAAATGAAAATTATTTGAATATCATTATCAGGTACATGAAAATAAATTTGCGCACACAAATTCTTGTATCTACCAATGAAATCATTCACTTTTTCTTTAACACCTTGTTTACAATGCATTAAATCAATCAAAGTGATTTTAGGACCAATGTTGTTTTGAAATTGTTGGATGAAAGCATTTGCTAGTTGTTGAAAACAAGTGATAGAATAAGAAGACAGAGAGAAATACCATTGCAAGGCCTTATCTCTTAGTGTTCTTGTAAATAGTTTTGCAAGAAATCGTTGATCATAAGCAAAATCAATATACAAGGTTTGAAATGTTTTGACATGCATAAGAGGATCACCTTTTCCATTATAGAGTTCCAATTGAGGGATCTCAACATGTTTAGGTGGCGTGCATTTAACAATATCAAGAGAAAGTGGGCTCACAACATCAAAGGTGGGCACACTAAACTTGGATTGACTCATAGAAGAAATTTGTTGTTGTAAGGATGACACAGTTTGAGAAAGATTGTTAATTGTCATTTTGGTAGAAGAATTGATGTTAGACATAGGTGATTGAGAAGGTGGTGGGACATTATGAAAATTAGGCATTGGTGATGATTGGGTAGGAAAAGGGACACTTAAAGGAGGAATAAAGTTGTTGAAGGAATTGCCCCCTTGTGTCACACTGATTGGTTGAGGAATAATAAGAACATGCATGGGAGTCATAGGTAACAATGGAGGATTAAATGAAGAAGAGGGAATACCCCCATGACCTATGGTTCTAGGAATGACATTTTGAGTTGAAGTAGCCATTATGTTGGATGTGAAAGTAGGAATACTAGTCATAGGATTAGTCAAAGGAATAGAAGGATCGACTTGTGTTCAAGGTTGTGAGTAACCTAGGGTTTCAGCACAACTCTTGATAATCATGACTTTAGAACCAACAATATGTGCAATACCATGCAATATATCAATTCGATTCTTATCACTTTGAAGCATGTGCTTAAGACCTTCAATTAATGGAAGAGCTTCACTATTAAGGTATTCTTTGGAAATCCATTGTTGAAAGTTGTCAAATTGATTGTCCAATGTAGACAGTTGATCTAAACAGACCCTAGTTAAAGCCTCTTCTCCATCATGAGATCCATCAATAGACACATGATTAGGATGGGAACAATTAGTATTATCTTCATTAAAGAAGTCACCCAAATTAGGCTCCATCTCCTTGATAGTCAAACCTTGGTATGCCTTAATTCTAATGCTTCATCTAATGGGGATAGGATAGGTAGGACTAAAAGTGGTAAAAATCATGCACTAGAGGGAAAATTTTAAATTTTGAATTGTAGAACAAAGCTTACAAAATTGAGTAATGCAAAATTTAAGAAAATAATGATTACACAATTTTAACTTTGTTGGGGGAAGAGGATGACACAATTTCAAAAAATACAAGGAAAATAGAATTTTAAAATTAGGGCCAAGGGAATACCACTTAATTTTAAAATCAAAATTTTTAAAATCAGAGCAGACAATAATTAACCTCTTAATTTAAAAAAATTGTTGAAATTTGAAACGTTGAATTTTGAAGGTATTTTCAATTCTAGAGGGATCAAAAATCGATAAAATCAACCAATCTTCTTGATTTAGGCTAGTAAATATAGGCATAATAGTTTCCTGAAATTTTGAGAAAAAAGTCGAGGACCATGGCGGGAACGCACATGGTCTGACCAACTTTTTTCAAAATTTTCAAGGATGGATATTACGATGATTTTAAAGTTGACCCCAAAAAATTGATGATTTTTACGATCTCTAGATGGGTGAAATGAAGGCGCAAACATGAAAATAGAACCCTATTAGGGTTTTGAAGAAAAAGAGGAATTTAATTGCAATTTTGAAAAGTGTCAAACCTAATGGATAGACCTTGGAAAATGTTAATAAATTTGAATGTAACTAAAATTGATTTAAAATTCATACAAAATCCAATTAAAATTAAAAATTAGGGTTTGATGACCTAACCACTTAATTGTCAAATTTGAAATTTGGGAAAAAGGGAGGAAATTGAAAATTTGAATTACAGGATTGAAGACAAATCTGAGAACACTTAGAAATTTGAAAATTAAAGGGAAATCCAATTTTTGCACAAGTTCAATATGATTTTTTAAAATTAGGCTTTTAACATGTAACCTCTTCATTTTGTAAATTTTAATTGCAAATTGAACAAGACAATGAGGAAATTGAATTTGACAATCAAAACAATTTTCAGATCTAAGATAACAACAAGCAATTTTTACAAATCACAAGTTCAATTTTGAATTGTAGAACAAAGCTTACAAAATTGAGTAATGCAAAATTCAAGAAAATAATGATTACACAATTTGAACTTTGCTGGGGGAAGAGGATAACACAATTTCCAAAAATACAAGGAAATTGGAATTTTAAAATTAGGGCCAAGGGAATACCACTTAATTTTAAAATCAGAATTTTTAAAATCGGGGCAAATAATAATTAACATCTTAATTTTAAAAAAATTGTTGAAATTCAAAATGTTGAATTTTGAAGGTATTTTCGATTCTAGAGGGATCAGAAATTGATAAAATCAGCCAATCTTCTGGATTTAGGCTAGTAAATACAGTCATAATAGTTTCCTAAAATTTTGAGAAAAAAGCCGAGGACTGTGGCGAGAACGCACATGGTCCGACCAACTTTTTTCAAAATTTTCAAGGATGGATATTATGATGATTTTAAAGCTAACCCCAAAAAATTGATGATTTTTACGAATTGAGATGGGCAAAATGAAGGTGCAAACATGAAAATAGGACCCTATTAGGGTTTTGAAGAAAAAGAGGAATTTAATTGCAATTTTGAAAAGGGTCAAACCTAATGGATAGACCTTGGAAAATGTTTATAAATTTGAATGTAATTGAAATCGATTTAAAATTCACACAAAATCCAATTAAATTGAAAAATTAGGGTTTGATGATCTAACCACTTAATTGTGAAATTTGAAAATTTGAATAGTAAGATTGAAGACAAATCTGAGAACAATCAGAAATTTGAAAATTAAAGGGAAATCCAATTTTTGCACAAGTTCAATATGATTTTTGAAAATTAGGGTTTTAACAAGTAACCTCTTTATTTTGTAAATTTTAATTGCAAATTGAACAAGACAATGAGGAAATTGAATTTGACAATCAAAACAATTTTAAGATCTTAGATAACAACAAGCAATTTTTACAAATCACAAGTTCGATTTTGAATTGTAGAACAAAGCTTACAAAATTGAGTAATGCAAAATTCAAGAAAATAATGATTACACAATTTCCAAAAATACAAGGAATTTGGAATTTTAAAATTAGGGCCAAGGGAATACCACTTAATTTTAAAATCAGGGCAAACAATAATTAACCTCTTAATTTTAAAAAAATTGTTGAAATTTGAAATGTTGAATTTTGAAGGTATCTTCAATTCTAGAGGGATAAAAAATCGATAAAATTAGCCAATCTTCCGGATTTAGGCTAGTAAATACAGTCATAATAGTTTCCTGAAATTTCGATAAAAAAGTTGAGGACCGTGGCGGGAACGCACATGGTCCAACCAACTTTTTTCAAAATTTTCAAGGATGGATATTATGATGATTTTAAAGCTAACCCCCAAAAATTGATGATTTTTATGATCTCTAGATGGGCAAAATGAAGGCACAAACGTGAAAATAGGACCCTATTAGGGTTTTGAAGAAAAAGAGGAATTTAATCGCAATTTTGAAAAGGGTCAAACATAATGGATAGACCTTGGACAATGTTAATAAATTTGAATGTAATTGAAATTGATTTAAAATTCACACAAAATCCAATTAAATTGAAAAATTAGGGTTTGATGGCCTAACCACTTAATTGTGAAATTTGAAATTTGGGAAAAAGGGAGGAAATTGAAAATTTGAATTGTATGATTGAAGACAAATCTAAGAACAATCATAAATTTGAAAATTAAAGGGAAATCCAATTTTTGCACAAGTTCAATATGATTTCTGAAAATTAGGGTTTTAACAAGTAACCTCTTCATTTTATAAATTTTAATTGCAAATTGAACAAGACAAATTGAATTTGACAATCAAAACAATTTTCAGATCTAAGATAACAACAAGCAATTTTTACAAATCACAAGTTCAATTTTAAATTTAAAAACTAGGGTTTTAAATTATTTAACCACTAAGTTTGCAGAAAGTTGAAACTTGTAAATGAAAAATATGCAATTTGTTCAAAGGAAATCATGCAAGAAGTCAGGTTCACTAAAATTTAATGGTGGGAAAATGATGAATGATAAATCAAGAAGGAAAACTACCCTTTCCCTCGAAAAGAGATGAGCATTTCACTATCGATTACCATTCAAGAACTTTTCACCGTTACATTAGGAAGGGGGAGAAGATAATTCAGTAGATTCAATCTCTGCACACAAAGATGGCAGATTGGATTTTAAATGAATTGGGAATGCTAAGTTTATCCCCTCTTCTTGTTTTATTTAGAAAGAAATTTGATTGAATTATGTAGTACAAAAGTGAAAAAGAATTGATTATAACTTGAGATCAGAATATGGGATGAAGATGTGCACTTGGATTTGGTAGTACAATTTTGATATGAAGTCGCCCTACGAATCTGAGGAAAAGTTACCCAGACCACAGTGGGAATGTACATGGTCCTCCAAAAAATTTGCGAAACGAAATTGGCTTTTTCGCCGCTGCAAATGAAGCAAGAATCTGAAAGTATAGCAATGCACCTGCAACCTACACACATAAAAGAGACGAAAATGGGGTGGGCTTGCGGGTTTGCCTTTAGGTCAAACCCCAATTTTGGAATTAACCAAGTAATGAAAGAAAGTACTTGCAAGTAGATGTAAATGAAAGACTAAATTGTTAATCACCTCAAGGGAGGTTGTAGTAGTAATGTTGATAGAAATGATTGTGTGGAATTGAATGTTGAAATCAATCTCCTCTTCAATGGTTGAATCCTTAACTTGAATGCAACACCTAGCCTTGAATGGAGACTTGAGAATGCTCAATGCTGGAAAAGAATGCTTGAATGCTCTTGAATGCTTGATCGCTTATGCAAATGAGAGGACAAATGCTCCTTAAATACATGTTAGTGGATTTGAATTTCATCACGGGCCGACATTGAGGGAGTTTCTTGCTCGAGGCACAACCCACAATGCATGCATTAGGAAGGGTCCTGCCCCAAAATAGGGCAGGGACAGTGGTGCCATGCCCCTATCCTTGGAGGACAAGGGCGCCACACCCCTGTCCAAGGGGGGACAGTGGCGCCATGCCTTTATCCAAGGGGGGATAGTGGCGCCACGCCCCTGTCCTACCCCTTTCCCTAGGGCAGAATGCAGTCAAGGTGATGTAGAGGCCAATGAAAAAGTTGTTTTCGCAAGCCGAGCAAAATCCAGTCTCTAATTAGGCTAGAGAATTCGAGTTCACATGTGTGAGGACCCTAATCTAGTAAAAAATTGCTAGGGTCGCAATTTTATGACACTACATATATATGTATATGTATATATACATATATATACACACACATATATATGTATATATATATATATGTATGTATATATATGTATATATGTATGTATGTATGTATGTATGTATGTATGTATGTATGTATACACATACATACATACATACATACATACATATATATACACACACACACACATATATATATACATGTATATGTATATATACATATCTATGTATATATATACATATACATAGATATGTATATATATACATATATGTACATATATACATACATATGTATATATACATATACATGTATATGTATATATATATAAATACATATATATACACACACACACACACATATACATATATATACATATACATACACACACACACACACACACACACACACACACACACACACACACACACACACACACACACACATATATATATATATCTGTGTGTGTGTGTGTGTGTGTGTGTGTGTGTTATGTATGATCTAAAGATAGCAACATTTTGAAAGCCCCTTACCTTACTTCCTTGCTTTATTGCTTTCCATCCATCTCGGAGATAGACGAATCCATCAATTCAAATTGCCCCCCTCCTTTTACAAACTTTTCTAGCATCTTACCTCGAATTATTCTTCCCTAACATAGTTTAATAGAATATTCAACTACTTTTGGAGTCATGGAAATGATCTAAACCTTTCTTTCTCAACATCACACTTTTCCCATCACTTCTTATCTTTTCCATCCAATGTCTAGTTTATCACATCCATTTCCCACACAAAAACATCAACAGAAAAATTAATATGACATATAAAAGTTGCTTTTGCATAGCTCACACTCCATGGTAATTCCTTTGATATAAATGTGAAAGAGACAAAAAACACAATGATCATGTCATAGTTATGGTAAAACTAGAAACTTGAAAGGTGAATATTTGATTGATTTATTTGAAGACCTAAGGTTTCAATAATACTATTAGGAAATACAAATAATTTTTTAGTTTTTGTAACTCTATTATAACCATCCTAGCCTTAAACAATGTAATAGCTTCTAATTATGCTAACACTAAGAACACCTAAAACTTAGGAGTCTATTCTTTTACGAAGAAGGAACATATTAAATCTAAGTCATCACTATAGGTAAAAATGAAAATATATTCAAATTTGAACTCTACTAGATGATCATTCATTACATTGTCATAAATTTTGAAAGCCTTTTCCTATACAAAACTTCCTACAAAAATGCAAGTACAAAAAAACTAGAACATTAAACTAATTTGTTGATTTTTATTGTTATCTTGTAAAATAAAACTAATTAATGTAAATACCAAACTTCTTCCCTGATTAAATTGATCTAAACAAAGGTGGTGAAGAGGGGAAAATAGATTTGAAGGTCAAATGATCAAAACATAACGAAATAAACATGCAGAATGCTAAAATATCATTAAAAGACCATTTCACCTTGCTATTTTACCTTCTCCTTCGGATTGAGCTTGATGAACTGAAGGCGCCCCTTGATAATGCTCCACTTGATGTGCTCCTTTGATTGTTGGATGTGGATGGCTCTCCAATGTTGTGCACAAATGGAATGGATTTGAAAAATGATAAGGATGAGATGATCAAATTGCCAAGATGATTTCCTAGGCTCAAAAGGGCAGCATAAGCTTACTGGATTTCAAGATGTTTTGAATGAAGGGATGGAGCCTATTTAATAGGAAGAGGAGAGGAAAACGGATGGCTAGGATGAATTCAAGATGAAGGGATAAGATTTACTTGTGAGCTCACACAAGGTCCAAGAGAGGGTGTGGAGACCAAGAAATATGCCTTAAAGGCATTTCGTATCTCCACAGTCCACAGGATGCATTGGAGGAATTAAAAATTATCCAAAAAAGGATATCATGGGGATTGGAGGAATAAAAAGGAATTAAAAATTCCTTGGGAGAGGGGATGCCTAGAGGAATGTGTGATTTCAAAAATCTTACATTCACCTAGGAAAAGAGCATTTAAAGCTAGTGGCTGGATGAAAAGGATAAAGTGTTGACTTTGTGACTAATCATGATGATTAACCATTAATGACTCATTAGAGGAAATGTTAGGTGGGATTAATATTTGTGGGAGAATTTGAATAGGAGAGAGAATGAGTGGAGGAAATAAAAAATTAGAAGAATAATGTTAAGTGAGTTTAGGAAGTTTCTAGAAGAATGAACTAAGAAGATGATTTGTAGGAATCTTGTAGGTTAACTAATTAATTGAAATTAATTAGCTAAGAGGAAGATTTGTGAGGATTTGATTTTTTTAGAAGAATAAAGAAAGGGATTGATTTATTAAATAAATCAATCATATGCTATGGTGACAATATTAATTATATTTAATTAATATTGAGAGGAATTTGAATTAACATAATTAATTAATTAATTATGCGAGGAATTAAAAATAATTATTTTTAAGTGTCTACATTTTGCCCCTCTTTGAAGCGAGGTGTGATGACACATTGATTCAAAGAATAATCTTGTTTTGATGCTAATATTGGTTTGATAGGATGCCCCGACTCTTGATTGATAGATTATGGTATGGTGATGCCCCCTCAGGAGATCAATTGAGGTATTTGATCTTTGGAGTTTTGCGAAATTGATATCTTGATAGATTTGATTTGATTTGATTGATAAGATCTCGATTCAATCTGTTTTCAAGAAGAATTCATCCTGTATAAGACAAAGATGATCAAAGTGTCTTGTTTCAGGAAGGATTCATCCTGTATAAGACATGATTGATCACAATATCTGGTTTCAGGAAGGATTCATCCTGTATAAGACATGATCAGAGTGTCTAGTTTCAGGAAGGATACATCCTATATAAGACATGACTGATCACAATGTCTGGTTTTAGGAAGGATTCATCCTGTATAAGACATGATCAGATCACAACGTCTGGTTTCAGGAAGGATTCATCCTGTATAAGACATGATCGATCACAACGTCTGGTTTCAGGAAGGATCAACGTCTGGTTTCAAGAAGGATTCATCCTGTATAAGACATGATTGATCACAACGTCTAGTTTTAGGAAGGATTCATCCTGTATAAGACATGATCAGAGTGTCTGGTTTCAAGAAGGATACATCCTATATAAGACATGACTGATCACAACGTCTGGTTTCAGGAAGGATTCATCCTGTATAAGACATGATCAGATCATAACGTCTGGTTTCAGGAAGGATTCATCCTGTATAAGACATGATCAGAGCATCTGGTTTCAGGAAGGATACAATGAATCAGAATCAAAATTTATTATGTGAGGAAAAAAAAAATAAAGGAAGAAAAATTAGGGTGGAAGGGATAAATGAGGAAGATATATGAAGTAGTCGTGAGGTATTTGGAAAGAAGAATAAGAGATGCGAGACCGCGGAGGAAAATGGGGGTAATTGAGAACTCCATGGGATTATTGAGTTTAGGATTTGATGGAATGATGGTGAGATTTTGTGCACAACAAATGTGGAGAGCCAACCTAGTTTGATGTTGCCCTGAGTGACTTGCACCACTGATTATAGAAATCAAGATGCCATGAGAAACCCAGGGTGTGGACTGACTCTATAGACAAATGGGAATTTCTTGCACACAACAATGCAAGTGTTAAGAAACACTAATACAAAATTGTGGGTTCATGCAAGGAAACCCTCAAACACACTGATAACTCTTGTACATGAGAAGGTAAGTGTTGATAAACACTAGTACCAGGCCGCCGATTTATACAAGAAGGATCCAAAACATGCCATACTATGAAATATGCCCCAGTATGCACCTATCATAGTTCGTACCTGGATATGGAAGAACCTAGGCAGTTGTAAATAGTGGTAGTCGTAGGGAAAAAGATGCAAGCCTATATGAAAAGATCTAACAAAATCTAACAAGTCTCTTCCTTGCGACCCCATGATACCTCTTGCCAAGAGTAGAACTAGGATGGGCTTGGGATTGTTTCTCAAGACTTCTTGAAGCTTACACACAGAGGCATAAAATCTTAGTTTCAATGGGACATTCCTTGTTCATGACTCGGGTGAAGACTCATCATCATACACATGTTTTATTGGGAGGCAGAAAAGAAGGAATGTTGCGCATGGGTGGGCTGGATGGTAGATGATTTGTAGTATCAACATGATAGATAGTGGATCCGATTATTTACCTTGGTGTCTGCATAGAGGTTTTCACCAAGGTACTTGTCCATAGCGCCACCAAGTGGTTTTCACTAATGGACAAATTGTTTTTCTTTCTTTTTCTGATTTTTTTAAATTTTTTTCTTGATTTTTTATTTTTTTTTACCATTTAAGACTTTTTGAGGACTAAGCATAAAATCTTTTGAGGTGCATGATATTCATTGGATCATCCAAAGGATCGCCTTTAAGAGTAGCCAACTGATAAGCTCATGATCCATATTTCACTGTGATTACATATGGTCCAAGCCAATTAGGCTCAAACTTACCTTTCTTTTCTCTTTCTTGTAGATTTTTCTGATTCTCCATGAGGACAAGATCACCAACTTGGAATTCTCAAGTTCTGACTTTTTTATGATAACTCATGTGCAGATGATTTTGATATACCCGGAGATGATTCAAGGCCTTGAGGCGCCTTTCATCTAACAATTCTAGCTCTTGTAAGCGGGCAATTCTGTATTCTTCCTCTGGTAGGATGTTTTGTAGCAATACCCTTAGAGACAGGATCTCGATCTCAAGGGGAAGGATGGCTTCGGAGCCAAATACTAGGGAATAAGGAGTGGCACCTGTGGGGGTGCAGATGGAGGTGCAGTAGGCCCACAATGTAGGATGGATTTGGAGGTGCCAATTATGGCCCACTTCATTGACTGTCTTTTTGAGGATTTTTATTAGGGTTTTATTAGAAGCCTCAGCTTGGCCATTGCCTTGGGGGTAATATGGAGTGGAGAAGTGGTGTTGGATGTTGAATATTTGGTAGAGTTCTTTGACATCCTAGTTCTTAAATTGTTTACCATTATTTGTGATGATAACTTTTGGGATGCCATATCGGCAGATTAGGTAGTTCAGGATGAATTTGGATATTTGCTTGCCAGTGGTGAAAGTAAGAGAGATAGCCTCTACCAACTTGGTGAAGTATTCGATGGCGGTGATAATGAATTTATGTCCATTGGAAGATGAAGGGTGGATTTTCCCAATGAGATTGAGCCCCCACTGCGAGAAGGGCCATGGTGTAATGAATGGCTGCAATTCTTGTGACGGTGCATGAATCTTGTCGCCATGTTGCTGGCAAGGGATGCATTTCTTCACATAATTGTATGCATCTTCTTCCATTTTAGGCCAATAGAATCTTGTTCTCAAAAGTTTTTTAGCCAACGTGAGTCCACTTGAGTGTGCCCCACAGATACCCTCGTGTACTTCGCGTAATGCCCATCCTGCTTCTTGTTTATCTAAACACCTTAGGAGGGAACCATCAAAATGCCTTCTGAACAAGGTGTCTGCAAGGATGGTGTAAAGGGCACATTGGCGGATGAAGGTTTGCTATTGGGTTTTGGTGAGGTGTGGGGGAATGGTGTTGTCTTTGAGGAAAGCGAAGGTTTCTTGGTACCAAGGGGACTCGGGACCAACGAGAACACACACCATTTCATACTCTGGTAGGTCATATGCCAGTATAAACAATTGCTTGACCAAGAACTCGCACTTCTAACTGTGTGCTGGCATTTGAAGGAGGAAGCCAATGGTGGCCATTGCATCTGCAGCCCTATTGTTTGTTCGTGGGATTTGATCAAACTTGATTGCCGTGAAACATTGCTTAAGATCTTCAACCATGGTACGATAGGGAAGGATTTTATCATCTTTTGTCTGGTATTCATCATTGACTTGTTTTATGATGAGTTGGGAATCGCCATGGACTTGTAATTCCTTTATTTTCCAATGGATAGCCAAGTGTAACCTGTGATGAGGGCTTTGTATTCTACTATGTTATTGGTACATACAAAGGCTATCTTGTATGATTTGGGGATGCCATCTCCTTGAGGTGTGACCAATAATATTCTTGGCCCCGATCCATTTTGAGTGTAGGAGCCATCAAAATACAATTTCCATGTGGAGGATGTGGTAATAGTCATAATGAACTCATCTGGTAATTCTGTGAGAAGAGGATGGTCGCCTGGAAGTGGAACTTCAGCCAACTGATCTACAATGACTTGTCCCTTGATTGCCTTTCTGTCCACATATTCAATGTCAAACTCGCTTAAGAGCATGACCCATTTGGTGGTTCTGCCAGTGAGAGCAGCTTTGGACAAGAGATATTTAAGTGGATCAATTTTAGCAATTAATTTTGTCTTATTATTTAGCATATAGTGTCGTAGTTTCTATGTGCTGAACACTAATGCCAAACATGCTCTTTCAATGGGGGTAATTGAGTTCATATCCTACCAACATTTGACTGATGTAGTAAATGGCATGTTCCTTCCCTTGATCTTCTGTTTGTGCCAATAATTCCCCCAATGCCACTGTAGTAGCACATATATACAAAATAAGGGGTTTCCCAGGAGTAGGAGGCATCAATATGGGAGGTGATGCTAGATATTATTTTAATTTCTCAAAGGCCTTTTGACATAGGAAATCCCATTTAAATTTGTGTCTTTACGCAATAGGTGCGCAAATGGATGGCACTTGTCTGCTAGCTATGAAATGAAACGCTTGACAGACTGGAGTTTTCCCTGGAGACTGCGCAGTTGTCTGAGAGGTTTTGGTGGAGGCATTTCCATGATAGCTTTTACTTTTGTAGGATCGACCTCGATGCCTCTGCGGGAAACAATGAATCCTAATAGTTTTGCTAATGTGACTCCAAACACACACTTTTTTGGATTTAGCCATAGTTTGTATTTTTCTAATCTTTCAAAGATCTGCTTTAGAATGGGGATGTGTTCTTGTCTTGTCTTTGATTTTCCTAGCAGATCATCCATGTAGTCCTCCATAATTTTATGCAAGAGTTCATGAAAAATTATTGTCATTGCTCGTTGATACATAGCTCCAGTATTTTTAAGGCCAAAAGGCATGACTCGATAACAGAAGGTACCCCATGGTGTTGTGAATGCAGTTTTATGCTGATCTTCATCTACTATCCTGATTTGGTTGTATCTAGAAAACCCATCCATTAGCGATAACATTTCATGTCCTGCTGTAAGGTCCACAATCATGTCTATATTGGGGAGCAAGAAATCATCTTTAGGAAAAGCTATATTTAGATCTCGAAAATCTGTGCATATACGGATGCCCCCAGCAGGTTTGCCGACAGGTACAATGTTGGAGACCCATTCAGCATAATCTATTGGTTTGATAAATTTTGCATCTAAAAACTTTTGGAGTTTCGCCTTGACCAGGAGTGCGATATGTGGGTGCATTTTGTGCAATTTTTATTTTACAGGTTTTGCATCTGGGCAGACAGCGAGATTGTGAACCACCAAGGTAGGGTCCAACCCTGGCATATCAGAATAGGACCATGAAAAATTGATTTTTACCTCTGTCAGGAAGTTGATAAAGTCTTGTTTCTCGATTTCTGTGAGGGATTTGGCAATGAGCACATTTTTCAGAATGACCTCAGTGCCCATGTTGATGTTGTTTGTTTCTTCTATCAACAAATTTGATTTGTCTTGTGGAAGGTAACCAATGGTAGGGAGGTCAAATCCCTCATCGTCAAGTGCCTTTTCTAGGTTTTCACTTTCAGATACACCTTTTGCTTTTATTTCTTGTTCATCCAAAGGCGCCTCAAGGAGGTTTTCACCTAGGCAATCATATCTTTTTCTTTTATTATCTTTTTTGTGGCTAAGGGCATTGACTTGACTACCAAAGTATCCCTTTTTGTGTAGTTGAATACCCTCAATTCTGCTACAATCTTCCATATTTTGCGCTATTAGGAGAGTAATGAGAGCATTATCGTCGGTGCAGATATCTAAAGTGGGTTGGTCTCATTGGCCCCAATCAATGAGTTCAGGATGGACAAGATGTAGCTCATGTGAAGTGGGAGGGGTTATGGGGGTGATGTTATTGATGTAAGCATCCAAGAAGATATCTTTCTCATATTCATAAGGCATTTCATGGAATTCCTCTTCGTCAGCGCTTTCGATATCCGAAGAAGGACTAGAAGGGGCACCAGCAATAGTAATCTTAGGCACTGGGGTGTACCCTAAGCCTCTGTTGTATTTGTAGGAGATAGGATTTATGGGTGTTTTTCTTCCTTTCTCCTCTAGTCCCAGGCTGTGTCCTTTGTAACCCATTTTTTCAACTATGGCAGATGCTTTTGGGTACATTTCTTTGGATATTCTTGTTGGATCTTCATCTTCTTCCTAGTACAGCCATGGCTCTCGTTATCAAGTGGGCCCCATTGCTAGAAGGTAGTGTTTTGCCATTGCATGACTGGTTTTGGGTCCTTTTTTATCTCTTTTGGTTTGCCAAATGACTTAGGAGAGAGAGGGAGGTTGCCTATAAGATGTCCTCCAGTTTGTATTCTCCACAACCATTGTTCGAGATCTTGATTTGATTATCTGGTTGGGGTGATGTGGAGGCAACATTTGATGTGTCAAATGGAGGCGTTGGTGAGGGTCTATTTAGTGGGCAATGATACGAATGCTTCCCCTCTAATAGTTTGCAATATTGAAAAGGTTGGGGATCACCTTTGATAGTGATCACTCTTCCATTATAGGGGAATTTGATGCATTGGTGATAGGTGGAGGGTACGTCCTGCAAGGAATGAATCCATGGCCTCTTGAGGAGAATGTTGTAGGGGAGATCAAGATCTAGTACTTGGCAAGGGGTTTCAATTGTAATGGGGCCCACTTGAAGAGGTAAGGTGATCATGCCCTTTGAAATTCTTTCTGCATCATCATATGCCTTTATTGTGATCCTTCCTGATGTGTCTATTAGATCCTCAGAAAGTCCTAATTGTTTTATTAATTTGTATGTACACACATTAAGCTTGGATTCACCGTCTATCAGGATACGTTTGACCTTGTGCTTGTGGATGAGAGCTTCAATGTGCAAAGGTTTGTTATGGTCTTCATCTACGGGAGCATCTTTGGAATTAAATACAATGTGCTGCTGGGCAGCAAGGTTTCCAATGAGGGCTTGGAATTGGGTGGCGTTGATGTTATTTGGAATGCGTGATTGGAGAAAGGCTTGTTCCAAAATTTCTTTATGGATCGAGGAGGTCTTGAGAAGTTCCAAAATGGAGATCTACGCGGGTGTCTTCCCAAGTTGATCAAGGAGGTCATATCGGCGGGTGGAAGACATGGGTGGGGGGTTTGGTGGGGGAGGGACTCCTTGGATGGTGACCCTTCCTCGACGTGTAGTTGCATTGCAGTCATTCTGGAAATGGGAAGTGGAAGGCGTGGCGCCTTGAATGACTATCCTAGCAGGATTTGGTCTACTTTGGGAAGAAGGAGAATTGACTCCTTGGATGGTTATGACATTGACATGATTGTCTGCAGGTTCAATGCGACCTACTAAAAAATCAAAACTGATTATGTGATTAGCGTAGTCATAACCCATTGCGTTAGATGATGAGCCTTTTCTTTTATCATGATTCGGGAAGTGTTCCTAGTACATTTTGAGTTTGTCATCATTATTACTAGGTTTTGCATTTGCTACTTCAATCTCACCTCTATCAATGAGATCTTGTATGTAGATCTTCAGTTTCATAGACTTTCGTGTATCATGTCCCTAATACGATGGTATTCACAATACTCATTTTGATTATACCATCTTGGTTTAGGTTGATTGGGGTCAAATGGGTGAGTGATTGGAAAAAGCACTACACCTGCTTGGACAATTTTTTGAAACACCACTTCAATAGGCTTAGCCAGAGGAGTGAAATCTCTTGGATTCCTGTTATTCGATCGGGGTGGTTGTCCCTGGATTGAGACATTGTTGTGAGGTTTTTTGGATTGATTTGGATTGTCTCGATTATTGAATTGATGATTGTTGGTGGTGGATTTTGGGGGAGCGGCCACGGTTTGGACCTGCTTTGCATCAGTTATACCATCATTGACCACATTTTTTTTTGGACCAGAATTTTAGCTTGTCGTTATAATAAGAGGAAGAACTTTGTGTTGATTTCTGGTAATGTTTCAAGGTTCCTTCCTCCAACAAGACACGTTTGAGGGCGAGGCCCTTATCTGTCAATTTTTGGAAGGATTTGATACATTGAGATATTAAAGGTCTTGAAAGTTCAGGCACCAAGTTCTTTTGGAATAATTCAATTTGATGTTGTTCTGGCATGTCCCACTGAAATGTCTTGATAAGATGTTGCCATCTTTGTAGGAAATTGGCAAAGGTTTCTCAGGGCCTTTGTTTTGTATTACATAGGTCCATCATAGAAACATCATTACCCATGTTGTATGCATAGTGGGCCACAAATTTTTCTACCAAGTCTGGAAAAGAGACAATGGAACCTCGTGGTAGAGATGAGAACCATGCTAGGGCATCTCTCGTGAGACTCTTGGGAAAGAGTTTGCGAAGATAAAGGTCACTATAGGAGACTTCTTGGCATAAGATGTGGGATTCTCGAACATGATTGTAGGGGTCTCCTTTGCCTTCATACTTGGTGAATTTAGGAATCTCAAATCCTGGGGGATATGGTGCAACTGATATAGATGGATCGTAAGGACAAGGGCAAAACTCTTCGAAGGAGTAAGTTTTTCTTTTATTAGTCCTTTGTTTCATGTCCTTGATGATATTTTTCATGTCTTGAATTTCCTTGATGAGGTCTTGTTGTGGGTTTTGATAATGGTGAAGTGTATTTGCCCCAAGAATTGGATGAGCCAAAGAAGGTGCACCACCACCAATATATTGATATGATGAGGAGGTGGGAATGTGGGATGTGATGACCGATGTCGCTGGAGTTTGAGTGACAGTTGGTTGTGGTCTGCAAATGGTTGTGACAGAATTGAATATGGCTCGGATAAAATTTGCGACATTGTTGGGAGGAAGGGAAGTTTGTGGAATATAAATTTGTGGTTGAATAGAAGGAGGTGGTATAGAAGTTTGTTGGAGAATGGATGAGATCGGATTTGATAGTGGTATAGATGGTAAGGAGGAAGAAGGTGGGATAGAGACCACAGTGGGAGGTACCGCAGGTGGTATTGATTGAGCTTGGATGATTGATGGGGCTGCAATTGATTGAGTTTGAATAGTAGGTGCAACACTTTGTGTGGGAGCGAGGTCTCCTTGTGGTTGTTGGGTGAGAGCGGATCTATTAAATTTAGGTGGAAGTTGAGCTCCATGTTCAAGGAGATTTTTTAGAAGTGCAGTAGGATTGTATTTAATAAACTTTTCCATCATCTCTTGGTTATAAGAATCCGCTAGGAAAGTTTGCACTTCCGGACAAAGTTCATCTTGGTTAACTATGTCAAGATTTTGACTTTGATCTTGATCACTAGGTTGCCCACTTTGTGTATGATCTTGCATGGGATCTTCATATAGGACATCAATGTCCAGCATGCCATATTGTTGTTCAGCCATCTTTTTCTTTTGGGATCGAGTTGCCACCATACACGATATTTGTGATGAAAAGACTTAGAGAAAATGTGATGAAAGGACTTAAGAAATTTGTGATGAAAGGATTTAAGAAATTTGTGATGAAAGGATTTAAGAAATTTGAGGATGAAAGGACTTAAGAAATTTGTGATGAAAGGATTTAAGAAATTTGAGTATGAAAGGACTTAAGAAATTTGTGATGAAAGGATTTAAGAAATTTTAGGATGAAAAGACTTAACAAATTTGTGATGAAAGGATTTAAAAAATTTGTGATGAAAAGACTTGAGAAATTTGTGATGAAAGGATTTAAGAAATTTGTGATGAAAGGACTTGAGAAATTTGTGATGAAAGGATTTAAGAAAATTGAGGATGAAAGGATTTGAGAAATTTATGATGAAAGGATTTAAGAAAATTGAGGATGAAAGGATTTGAGAAATTTGTGATGAAAGGACTTGAGAAATTTGTGATGAAAGGATTTAAAAAAATTGAGGATGAAAAGATTTAAGAAATTTGAGGATGAAAGGATTTAAGAAATTTGAGGATGATTGATGAAAAAGGTATGGTAGTGATGGTTTAGAAGAAACTTGATAACTAGGTTGTCTTTGACATGAATACGACTTAATGGAGGATCGATTTGAATGGCAAGTTGTATGAAGGGATATGACCACCCTGATTTGGATGATAGTTGGTGTTTCAAAGGACAAACTTGAATGTTGATGGAGATGACGGACTCTTAGCTTCTCTCTTAGGCTTATGAAAAATGGGACAGACAAAGTTTTGATGCAATTTTGGACTTTGTGTGGGTAATGACTTGGACAATTGTTTGTGTCTTGACAAATGTTTTTGCAAAGTGTTTGGGGATAGTGATGTGTTTTTAGTCTACTCTTGGCAAGTATGTATCAAACAAAGCAAACACAGTGATCAAATGCATAGTATATCAAAGACACTCATGCTCATATACAACATTCTTAAGGCTAGCAAGGACAATAGTCATTGAATCCCAATTGGTTTCCCATCTATGCTTACCCAGAGCGGACACTTAGATGCTTGACCCCACTGGCTCCCCTCCACGACACTCACTTCTCGGGGCAGCCAAGCATCAATTCCCATGAAAACTCCTCATGGTGAACTTTGTGTCTCTACTAAGGGTCGTAAGAATATGGGCTGCTTCAGAGGTCTGACCTCTTGCACCAATGACTAGAAGGTTTTTGGCCACTATGAACAAGGTGTTTAGTAAGTTTTCCCATTAGGAGCTACCCTTCGAAGTTGCACAAGCGCAATTGAGGCCTATAGCCCAACGAAGCACCAAGAACTTAGTAGTCACGCAAGCATGATTGAGATCTCTAGAATCCTACTAAGCACCCAATGTGAGAGTGAACTCTCATATAGCCCCAACCATTAACCCTTTCGTAGTCAATGGCCTATTTATTATAGTGAGTTGGGAACCCCAAGTCTGGGTGTACTCACTTGGGTCGTTCCCCTCTTACCTTCTCAAAGAGCAAGTTGGGAGGATAGGCCCGCTAGAAGTAAACACACAATCAAACAAGAAAAGGTTGTAGGGTTTGGATTTCTAATCGTCTAGTAAGGCGAGAGCATACTTTCCTACCTTTACGCTTTTCTTAAAGACACATAAGACAATGGTTCATTCCATTTTAATTAATATCTAGGTGCCTAATTTAAATAAATGCACAATATTTGGTTGAATCAGCCAGGCAACCTGCAAAACCACTTGATTAGTAGTTTGAAAAATGGAGTCTTCAAAAAGCGTCCTGCAAAACAACTTGATTAGTAGTTTGGAAAAACAGAGTCTTCAACAAGTATCCTGGAAAAAACAACAAAATGACAAAAATATTATTTTTTTTGGTTTTTTGGGAATGAATAGAAAAACATGAATAAAAACTTTTTTACTAATGACAAATGTGGATTTGAAGAAAACTTTGATGGGTAAATGGGGTTTGACTAGGTTTTTGCCACTTTCCAAGGGATAGGGAAGCGAAAAATGGGGATTTTGGAGGAGAGATAAAGGAGTGGGAAAATTTGTCCAAGAGGGACAAAGAAACAAAAGTTGGAGATAGATAATATGAGAAAAATTTGGAGGTGATTGGATAAAAGGGGAAGGAGTTATGACAAACCCTAAAAATAGAGAAATATGAGATTTTGGGCTTCAAAAAATGGATTTTTGGGATAAGGCCTCTAAGAAAGGAAATGTGGAAAATGGCAATGTGGAGAATCTGGTGAAGTTTGGAGGAAAATGGAGTCGAGATAAAGAAGATATGGCAAAAAAAAGGAATTTTTTTTTTTTTTTTTTAAACCTTAGATTTAACAGAGCAGACAGGAACCCTAGATTTAACAGAGCAGAAACCCTAAATTTAATAGAATAAAAAAAAATGTCAAAGGTCCGGATTTTTGATTGTCTAGATAGACAAGAGCATAATCTCCTACTTTCACACTTTCTTGTGGCTAGACAGATTATCTTTAAACAGAGCAGATAACAGGAAATGGAAAAAAAAAGAAATGCAGATTACAGTTAGCGCCTAAAAATTTTAGACAGATTAACAGAGCAGACAATAGCACTAAACAGATAGAAAAGTGTCAAAGGTCTCGATTTCTGATTGCCTAGATAGACAAGAACATACTCTCCTATTTTCACACTTTCTTGCAGTCAGAGCATACAGTCGCGCTAAACAGAATAGAAAAGTGAAAGGTCTAGATTTCTGATTGTCTATATAGACAAGAGCATACTCTCTTACTTTCACACAGATTCTAATTAAACAGAGTAGATAACCGAGCAAATAATAAATCAGATAACAGGAATTCAAATTCCCACAAAAATGCTCGCGCTAATCACAGAGCTATTGTGTTGAAATTGAAATAGAAATAGAAAAAGAACAGAAACAAAAACACAACAGAAATAGAAAAGAAGCTATTGCGCAAAAATACAGAGCCGCTATTCTGGAACCTAAAATTTTATTTTTTATTTTTTTTTTCTACAGTTGCGCTATTTTGGAACCTGTGTCTCACAACTCACAAAAACTTAAAAAAAATAAATTCTTAGGGACGTGGGTCCCATCGGGTGTGCCAAAATGAAGAGGGGAAAATAGATTTGAAGGTCAAATGATCAAAACATAATGAAACAAACATGCAGAATGCTAAAATATCATTAAAAGACCATTTCACCTTGCTATTTTACCTTCTCCTTCGGATTGAGCTTGATGAAGTGAAGGCTCCCCTTGACAATGCTCCACTTGATGTGCTCCTTTGATTGCTGGATGTGGATGGCTCTCCAATGTTGTGCACAAATGGAATGGATTTGAAAAATGATAAGGATGAGATGATCAAGTTGCCAAGATGATTTCCTGGGCTCAAAAGGGCAGCATAAGCTTACTGGATTTCAAGATGTTTTGAATGAAGGGATGGAGCCCTATTTTATAGGAAGAGGAGAGGAAAATGGATGGCTAGGATGAATTCTAGATGAAGGGCTGAGATTTACTTGTGAGCTCACACAAGGTCCAAGAGAGGGTGTGGAGACCAAGAAATATGCCTTAAAGGCATTTCGTATCTCCACAGTCCACAAGATGCAATGGAGGAGTTAAAAATTCTCCAAAAAAGGATATCATGGCGATTGGAGGAATAAAAATGAATTAAAAATTCCTTGGAAGAGGGGATGCCTAGAGGAATGTGTGATTTCAAAAATCTTACATTCACCTAGGA
This sequence comes from Cryptomeria japonica, assembly GCF_030272615.1. Lineage (NCBI taxonomy): Eukaryota > Viridiplantae > Streptophyta > Pinopsida > Cupressales > Cupressaceae > Cryptomeria > Cryptomeria japonica. The sequence goes on along the minus strand of NC_081406.1, from coordinate 182,184,367 downwards.
AAAGAGCATTTAAAGCTAGTGGCTGGATGAAAAGGACAAAGAGTTGACTTCATGACTAATCATGATGATTAACCATTAATGACTCATTAGAGGAAATGTTAGGTGGGATTAATATTTGTGGGAGAATTTGACTAGGAGAGAGAATGAGTGGAGGAAATAAAAAATTAGAAGAATAATGTTAAGTGAGTTTAGGAAGTTTCTAGAAGAATGAATTAAGAAGATGATTTGTAGGAATCATGTAGGTTAACTAATTAATTGAAATTAATTAGCTAAGAGGAAGATTTGTGAGGATTTGATTTTTTTAGAAGAATAAAGAAAGGGATTGATTTATTAAATAAATCAATCATATGCTATGGTGACAATATTAATTATATTTAATTAATTTTGAGAGGAATTTGAATTAACATAATTAATTAATTAATTATGCGAGGAATTAAAAATAATTAAAATAATTATTTTTAAGTTTCTATAGGTGGAACATTGCATGAGTTGAACAAACACTTTTGGAGCCTTCACCAATCCTCCTTGCTCACCCAAGAAACATCAAACTGACTGCATCAGTGGATCTCTTGACTATAGGACTTGCAAATATTTTCACATGAGAGAAAATAAAGTATCTTCAACCTCCTTTCATAATGAGATAACAACTTTCTTCTTAAAGTCCAAATCTCCTCGAAGTGTGTCAAAATATCCCCTCTAGTGCTGCAAATGAGAGAAAAACTCTCCTTTGAGAGTCCACATTTCCTTCAAGTGTTTCAAATTACTCCTTTAGTGTTGTGAAAGTAATCCATCCTCTATTGTATGAAACCTAAACCAAACATGAATACATTAAATGCGCCTATAAGAATATCAAGATACTAGGTCCCCTCTTTTCTTCAAGGAGATCCACAAGAAATCTCAAGATACTAGGGTCCCACTTTTCTTAAGGGACACAAATGATGCCAAGTCCTCTCTTTTCTATAGGGATACTCATAGAAAAGGATGCTTCTCTTGTAGTGAATCATCTTTGAGCAAGAATATAATTCAAGAAGACAAAATATGTCTTACCTCTATTACCTCCAACCTCCAATTGAACTCCTTAGATCTTAATCATCAAATACAAAAAATAATGACTCTACAAGAATCATTAGTAAATCATGAAAGTTCTTGTACATAAGGATGTCAAGCTCATTTTATAATGTATTCAACAAAACAAATAATATATTTGAGATAACCATTCTTTTTTTAATGTCATAGATGAGGAAATATTACATAAGCCTTGAGAACTAATTTACCTTTTACACCTTATAATTCCACTTCAACTCATAACTTCGAAAAATATCTTATATCTCAATAAAAATGATCTACTTTACTAAATAACCAAAATACTCTTTTTTTTTAAAGATTAAAAGTTAACACTTATTGATGGAAAAAAATTATCAAAATCTTTCGTAAACTCAAAATTCCTTCATACATATCTTATAAATTTGTTTACCTTCCATCTAGAGCAAGTTGAATGAATATGTGAGATTAGTGCTTCATGGAAGACAATGCAAAGAAAAATCAAAATTGCAATTCTATAAGTCACATGTATGCAACAATATTAATCATACTCCTTTTATTAAATATAAAAGACAAAAGATTGGGATACATATTTCTACACTATAAAATATTTCACTTTCAGTATTGGACTCCAAGTTCATTGAAAATTACTTAAAAAGGCCCAATTACTTGTATGAAACTTGATAGAAGTACTCCTAACTCTCTTAAGTGGTCTACAAATTTATATTTTCTTCAAGTAGCCAAAACATATATAAATGTCTATGTTGATCACTAATTTCAAACATAAAACTTTACCAAAACTCTTCACTTCCAAAACCTATCAAAGCAAATAAGAAATTGCTCTGTTCAAATGTAGCAACTAGCAATGTTTTAATTGTCTTCTCTTTTCATATGTGATTTTCATAGGAAACACAAGAACTTTGAATCTATCTAGGATATGTGGTACCATGGATTACAATGGATGTAGGATATGTAGTACATCAATTTGAAAAAACATAAAGAAAACTTTAAAGAAAATGCAAATGGTTGATTTAAAGCCATTTTCCCAACTCCTGCCAGGATCTTCTTCCAACCTAGCTCCTAAACCAAATTAAATGCCTCCCTATTAATAAATTGCACAAGAGCGTCACCTTAATCATTTCACAGGTCCAAAATACTTCATCCCACTATAGGGAACTTTTGCCTACACTTCTCCACTATAGTATCTCAGCTAAGTCTCTTTTGACTCTAATACCAAATGAAATAAGAGCAATTAAAATCTAAACCATCATTGTTACTAAAAAATAAAACATAAATATTCAAACTTGAATTCTATCATGTGATCATTCATTACATCTTTATGGATTTTTAAGCCCTTTTCCATGTACAAACTTCTTATAAACTAGACTAATTAATGTAATATCCAACATTTTGTGTGGAATTTAAAAAAAATATTTATATCCTATCTTTTTTAATCTTATACAACTTTGCTTTTTTCTAGTATATTTTAATGGATTATCACATTTTAATGAATAAAACATTTGATTATCATGTGATCATTCATTACATCTCTATGGCTTTTTAAGCCCCTTTCCATGTACAAACTTCTTATAAACTAGACTAATTAATGTAATATCCAACATTTTGTGTGGAATTTTTGAAAAATATTTATATTCTATCTTTTTTAAGCTTATACAACTTTGTTTTTTTCTAGTATATTTTAATGGATTATCACATTTTAAAGAATAAAACGTTTGATTTTCTTTAATAGTCAAGAATAATAGATAAATGTTTTTGTTGGTCTTTTTATGAGATGAGATTTTATTTTGACATATTTTATATGAAGAGTATAAAATTCATTTGTGTTTTTTTTTTTTTTTTTTTTGGAAGAATGGAATTTTTTCTAGAATATTTTGTAAGAAAAGTATATAAAATATTGGTGTTGGTCTTGGAGAAGAGTAAATTATGCTTTCATATATTAAACATAAAGAATATAAAAAAAGTTTCTTATTGGTCTTTTAAGAAATGAGAATTTTTTTTTGTATATTTTACGTAAAGATAATAAATATGATTTATGTTGGTCATTAAAGAGATGCAAATTCAATTATATATAAAAAAAAGAGATGTGAATTTATTTCCATATATTTTATATAAACAATACACAAGTTATTTGCAATCATCTTTTAGAAGATGAGATCTTACTTGTATACAATATACAAGATTAACGTAAAAATAATTTATATTTATATTTTAAAAGATAATATTTTATTATCATATACATTTACACACATAAATATATCACTTGAAGTATTCACGATACTGTTAAAAATTTATCAAAAAAAGTATTCATAATTAAATCGGATATCAATAAACAATAAATATATATTTATATTTTAACCAAAATTGATTAAAATAATATTCAAAATTAAATCCAATATCGATAAACAATTTTATATATGTTTATATTTTAACCAAAATTTATTAAAATAATATCCATAATTAAATTCAATATCATTAAACAATGAATGAATGTTTATATTTTAAAATCAAATTTATTAAAATACCATATTGTAGGATTCTATACACTAGTTAAATGCGAATGAAAAGCTAAGAGGAATTTATATTCTATCCAATATTACATTATTACATCATTATTGGAGGCACATTCACTATTCAGAGAATAGTTGTGTCGATTTATTAATGAATTTAATTCCTAAGGGCGAGAGTTTCTATCTTCTATGGAAATGAATATGGAAATCTAAGAAAGAGAAATAAATCAACTCTGACTGAGCGGGGGAATGCTCTGAGCATTCTTGAAAATATTGTTGGGATCGAATTTAGTCTTCACATGCACCAGCCTGAAGAAATTCACACCAAAATACTTTTCGCCCCACGCCTTTGCTTGCTGTACGGTGGAGGTTCCATTAGCAGATGCATGGCCCAAGTCGAGGTCTATGTAGTTGACGTAAGCAGCTCTGCGAGATTTTGAAACATAATGAGTCATATATTCGTACAGTTTTCCCAAGCCACAGACTATGCATCTTCGGAAGCGTCGTCCCAGTTGAGTACATACTGAATTTCGTATAAATAGCCTGCTCGATGGGGGAAGGGAATCCGAGTGGATGGTATCCTATTCATTACGCCTCCAAAGGGAGCCAATATCATTTGGCTGTCGGGCTTCTCTTCCATAATCTTCCATGCTTCCTGTAGGCCCGATGAAGAGATAGCGCTCTTCACATAATCGGACTTATTCTTGAAGTACCTTTTCGTGGAAAGATATCTGTTGAGGAGGTCGGCAGAATATCCGTTGGCCACAGCAGTCGAGATGACCGAGCCGATCCAGTCTGTCTCGTTACAATCGGCGGCGACCAGACCCATCTCAGGAAAGATCTCATTCACAAGTTTGAGGAGTTGAGGTAAAGGACCCAAATACATTCCATTGAAGGTAAGGCTAATAGGACTGCCTCCGAACACAAAGACACGGATATAGAGATCCTCGGGGGCAAACGGTTCAACAGATTGCCATCGTTCTACAAGCTCTGTCACGTTATCGTTTCCCGTCCTGTTGACATTAAACACTGATTACGGGAGGCACTTTGACAAGCCTTATCTGCCACGCCACAACCACGCCCCAGCTCCCTCCACCGCCGCCTCGGAGGGCCCAGAAGACATCTTCTCCTATCCCCTTTCTGTCCACCAATTTGCCATTGGCGTCCGCAAGCAGGCCATCCATAACGTGGTCTGCCGAGACGCCATATTTCCTTGCGAGTAACCCAAGCCCACCTCCACTCAAAGTCCCGCCCACGCCTACTGTCGGGCAGACTCCCGCAGGGAAACCGTAGAGCGAAGTCTTGTTTGCAATGGCGGAGTAGAGTTGGCCCAAAGTTGCACCGGACTCCACCTAAGCCGTCTTTCATTTCATATCCACCTCAACTCTTTCCAAGTTCATGACATCGATGATGACGAAATTGGGAGCCTCAGAAGTAGAGGAGAGACCCTTATAGCTGTGCCCTCCACTGCGCATCACGATCTGCCAGCCGTGTTGTATGGAGCACTGCACTGACTTGTGCAGTTGGTCTCTGCTCTCCGGAACAATCAAAGCGTATGGCTTCGGCACGCTTTCTTCCGCATAGCGCAGATTCTGCAGAGAGAATTCGAGGAGCGTGTAATAGTTGCTTGATGAAGAAGAGCTTTTGAACGTCACGTTTTCGATACCGTTTCCACTCAGACATGAGGTGAACGCTAGTGCAGTTGCATTTTGTGACGAGTATGCCACAACCGCAGCTCGGCCTCCCAAATTTACAAGCCACAACAATAGAAACAAACCAAACTTATGGTCCAAGACTGATCAAGTCAGTTATAATGTTCTTAATGCTGAAAGCCGATATCGGCCCTTATTTATAACCGAAAGTACGTAGGGAAACATCTTTCAAATTCAAATATTCCAGTCCACAGTAAAATCCTTCTAGAGGCTGCGGAAGTATTCGCTTACACTTATCAATGGGCGACTTTGTTGAGCACGTATGGAAACGACTTCCATATTCAAGTTTTCATGTGCGAAATAAAATCTTAGAGGCGACAGCACTTTGCCTGCGGTCTGAGTGGTGGTTTTTTTATCGCGTGCCCAGCACGCTTCATTCAGTCTTCCAATGTGTTCGTTATGTTATTGAATAGAAACTGAATTCGTTTACCATCTTCCGCTTAGAGTTACTGATCATCTTATAATGGCGTAATATCTGACGACATAAATTTATCTCATTTTTTATTCTTTCCTGGCTGCCCGCTTAATTACTTGGAATGTGTTGAATACTTTTAAACAAATTGAATATATTTGGAGTAAGTGTTAACGTTTTTTATTAGATAAATGAGAATAAGGGTCCTAATCATTTACAAGTATGGTCATAAGGTAAGATAGAATAGGTCTAAATGACTCATGGCAAAGTAACACTCGGCAAAGTAACAACTCCAATGAAATAGGATGCCTCCATAATCCAAAGGTTGACTGTACGAATGATCTAAAATATGTAAAACAACTTTTGAAGGTAGAGGTTTAAATATATTCAATTCAATCAAATAAATTGGAGGCAAAGCTGGTTTGTATGAAGTTTGTGGCACTGTTGTCTACTTTGATTAAGCAATGCACTAAATTACGAACAGTCACATAGTTATATTTGTATCAAAAATGAAAGGGAAGATTACGAATGTGAATTCAAATAAGCAACACATTGAAAGATTTCATAAAGGGGTTAAAGAAGGGATCCCAGAGTTTGAATAAGAAGGCACAAGGGCCCCCAAACCATAAATGAACATCAAAGACAACCTTCCAATCTTCAATAGAATAAAAAGGAACAACAAAGAAACCCTTTTTGTAAGGGCAAAATTCAATTTTCCTTCTCTAGTAGGTTACTATTGGTTTGAAATCTAACGGTTAAGTTCACTAAGACAAGGCCACAATTGATCAAATTTACACAGTAGACCTTTCTAAGAAACATTTTTCAACTTCCAAGACCTTCCCCCAAAAAACAACCGCATGGATGATAGAGCACATTAAATCGTATACCTCTCTACAATAAGAGCTCTAGTAGCAAAAGAAGCATGGAACTTAGTTGTAAATACAAAACCAATAGCATTACAATATATAGAAGGAGATCCCAAGTGAACAATGCTAGCCAAATAATTATTACTACTAAAAACTCGTTTTATGAGAAAAGACCCAATCGTTTTTTCGTACTATAAATAGTTCTTTTTGGTTCTTATAATTAATTGATTTCTAATGAACACTTGTTTTCATTTATTTCTCAATGCTAATGAGAAATAAAATTGAATAATTATTCATAATACATGTTAAACCTGATTTTAGTTAGCATATAAAACCTACAAAACCATCTCTATAAATCTAAAAAATTCATTTAAACATATAAACGTCATATGAACAATGGAAATACCATAGATCAACAAAACCCAATAGCTAAAAATAAGAGATCATTGCAATGTAAGAAAGGAAAGGAAACTTATTTAAGAGCTTGAGCCATATGAAACATATTAGCTCCATAACTCTCAAATAGGTTAGAGGCTTATCTTCTAGTGACTTTATGTAACCATGAGATAGACCCATGAATGCAACATAGACACCCCATTTTGTAGTTCAAACAGTTGGTGAACCTCCATGTGACCAGGATGTCCATACTCATCCAACATGAACAACATCTCACTACACATGACCACAAGGTAAAGGAACAAAACAGCCAAACAAGAGGATACATACATATCATAAAACTTCATGAAGATCCATAAGCATGAGATTCAAATGCCCAAAATAGACGACATTTACAATATCCATTGTTTCCAATCTCACAAGTCTGCAGAATAATGTTATCACACACAACATTCATTGAAGCTCCAAAATATTTCCAACAACCTTGAATTCCTTCTAAATGATTCCCACAAGCTTGCCAAGCTAAGAAACCAAAAATAGAGGAATACTCAAAATCAGTAACCTTCAGCTCTGAGACCAAATGTTGGGAAAGAAACAGGTTCAATACCAAAGATTGTGAAGATTAATCTCTATCCAATAAATTAATCAAATTATCATGTTCAAGGCTTGGATAGGAGCAACATGAAAATCTAAAACTCATATGAAATCTGAAAATTAACTTGCCTTAATTGTGGAAAACCTATGATTAGATCCTTCTTTATGATGTCAAAAATCAACTTGTTAACCATGCTTAATAATCTTATCTTATGTGAACTTATAATAGAAATAAATATTAATTAATATAAGCACAAGATAAAATAAATAAGGCATAGATAAACATCATAACATTCACACATAACATAGGATTTACGTGGACAAACCCTTGCAGGGAAACTCCACCAAGAAGAGAGGACAAGCTTGTTTTAACAACAATAAAAGTGCTTACAGTGCAATCACTTCCTTTCTTCTCTTTGCCTCCACCATAGAAGCACCTATGTAAATATGGACAACCTCCTTATGCCTCCCATTCATCATTCATTCCTATAGAAAAAACTACACTCAACCATTCAAGTCTACACCCAAAAGGCTATATTTATAGAATGGCAAGAGCTCCAAAACCAAAAATGAAGGTTCCCAGAGAAGACTGTTCATTACTCAGGAACACAACCCTTGGAATTCTATGATGGAGCTAGAAAAGACATTGGTTTAGCTTCCAATAACTTCCCTCCAACATGAACACCTATAATTGCAAGATAAACATTACATTAAATGTAATAAATGACTGGAAACCAAGAGATGCCTGTGGCCTCTTCGATACTCCTACTTGGAGAATCCCATAGGTCACTCTTTTTCCAGTTTTTTAATTCATTAAATATATTATTCTAGACATCCATAAGTGGAGAAAATAATATTACATATTTGTGTTCACAACCTACTTTTACCGCTACTAGTGTAACCCATCACCTCTTATGAATGTATTACAAATAATGGTGAGAATTAAATATTACAAATAATTTTTCCAATACATCCTAAGTGACTTAGGAAACTCTCTACGGATGTTGGAACCATGTCATAGGATTTACAAGGTAGATGGCACCTTAATTCGAACATTATTCACTATTATATATATGATTTTCTCATATGTGAAAGGAATTAGTAACTGAGCAAAACTATCCTTTGGGAATGTTTTCTACAGGATTGTCTAGTTCTAATTTAGGTTACTAAATGAAAGATAATATTTCTTGATATAGTTGATGGATTATTTTTAGTTACTATGCAAATTTACAGTCTTGTAGATATCCCTTTATGAATTATATCTCCATGCAAAAAAAGTTTATATCTTGGAGATAATATGTTGTCCCTAAATTAACATTTGTTTTACTTGTTGACAATATTATTTAGTTGGTGACATAGTAATATATATTTTTTGAAAAGTTTTAAGAATAATATTTTTAAAGCTTGTGCATGTAATTTCTTCAAGTATACATAGATATTTGAAAAACAATTTTTTTTTTTTTTTGTTCATTTCCTATGTATCTCTTTTGATACATGTACATATATTATTTTTATTTTTTGTGTGTATCTAAATGTCTTTCTCTTTCTTATATTTTTTATCCTATTGAATATGCATTTTTATTGAATGTTTTAAATGACCAAAATATTATCAAAATACTTATTTTACCTTCTTCTATTTTATAGTAGATTATGTCCTAATAATATGCATGACTCATGCTCTTCATTTCTACTAAATCTTATAAGAGATTTCTCAATATTATAATTTAGAATTCAAGTTGCATATAAGAAAAACACTTAAATAGATATAAATGTGTTTAATTTCCTAAATGATATGAAATATATTATCTTTATTAGTAGATATTATTAAGTATATTTTGTAATGAACTACTATAACAAGTACTAAATGTTTTTTTTAAGAGTATATATAAAAGATATGGTTTTTTTGACAACTATTATATAACATCATTTCTTTTCAATTTTAGTATATTGTTTTCTAAGAAAATGTTAGAGTAATTGGGTCTTTACTTGATTAATTCAACATTATTTGTTTAATTCTTTAAGTTCCCAATTATCTTTTTACACTTAAGCTAACTTTAGGTGCATACAATTAGTTATTTTAATTAATTATTATGTGCAAACCTAGGTTTTCCCTTTTAGGGTTTCTTGACCTATTAAAGGTTGAGTTCTTTCTTTTCATTGTATGAAGAAGGATTATTATTGACAATACATTTTGGAGCATATTTTTCCTGTGTATTCTTTCCTTCTGTGATTTGCTTCATTGCTTCTCGTTGTAACAGGTTTTTCATCTTGCAGAGATTATTTGGGCTCCTGTGGTGTTGTATTTTCTCAACTCCTATATGGTATCAAAGCTTCAAATCTGCAGCTACCTGTTCTTGTTTTGATAATTTTGCTTTGGAAGCAGATCTAGGATTTTAGGAATTTTTTATGTACATAGGGTTTGAGTTTTTTTCTGAGCACTTTGGGCCTAAATGGACCTCACCATCATTCTTAGAAGGCCCGAAAACCCCTATGGTCATATAAAATTTGACCTATTTTGGTTCCTGAGCCTCTGGGAGCATTTTTTTTCTTAGATCCAAGCCATACGGCCCTGGCATGCAAATTGAGAATTTTTTTTATTTTTTTTTAAATTTGGCCTTTTTACGGCATGTAGGCCGAAATTTGCTTTTAAAAAAAAAATTCTTTCAAAAAAAGCGAAAAAAAAGGGTATTTTGTTTCTTTTTAAGAATTTTTTTTTTTGGGGGTTGAGTTTTGTGGGTATCGCAGGGTACTGGACTGACAAGCCTGTCAGATCTGTCAGTCCAGCCTCTGCAGCCCCTCCGGCCCCCACTGGCCTCCTTGCGTTCCCCGGTGACCGCCCACTAGGCTCCTCCGGCGGCCCTGCACCACCTACGATCCCCTGCTCCTCGACTGCCGCCTCCCGGCCCCCGTTGGCCCCACGGCCACTGCCTATGGCCCCCGCCACCTGGCCCTCTTTGGCCTCCCCTGTTGCCAGTCAATGCAGCTCCTCGGTCACCACTTGCGGCCCACCGCTGCCCCAGCGGCCCCGCTCCACCCGAACACGCCACCACCGCGCCGCCCAACAGCTCTGCTCTACATGCGAGCTCCGCTCCACTTGAGCTCACCACCAGAGCTCCTCTCTACCACTGGAGAACCACCAGGCTGCCATCAAAGCGCCACTAGAGCACCGCTCCCTGGCCTCCTCTGCCCAAACAAGCCACCAGACCTCTTTTTTGATATTTTTCAGGGGGGGTTTGGCTTTTTGGCCCTATCTTGGGCATACGGAGTAGTTTTTTTGAAAACAAATAGGCATCAGAAAGCTAGTTCCAAGGCTGACCTCATGGTGTTGGTAATTTTTTCCAATTTTTCTGTTTGACTGTGTTTTTTTTTCAGTCAAAGTAAGGTCTAGTTTTTGCACTCCGGGAGCCATAGAATGAGCGTCCGACCTCCGTTTTTTGAAAATTTTATATTTTTGGAAAGCGTGTGCTGTGTACTTTCCAGCTATCTAATTTTTATTTCCAGATCCTGCTCCATGTATATTTTATTCATTTTTTTTCTTTTCAGCACTCTGGTGGATATCGTGGTTGTTTCAGGTCCTGGGATCTTTTCTCTGAGTAGGGTGTCTCTATTTTGGTTCACATTTATATTTCTAGTCTTCTTATCATTGAAGCTTGTATTTATGCAAACGCATTGAGATAAAGTGCCATCATGCATTGTTTACTTGGAATCTTGCATATTTTGTGTCTTGTTGTACATGCACTATTGATCAAGTGCCATGAGGGGGTTGATGTTTGCCTTTTGTTTGCCATCTTCCTTTGTCCAATGAGTGTTCTTTCCATGACATTCGCCTCATGATGATGTGTCTCAGCACCTTTGATGTTCCTTGTTCTTCGTCATGCAGTTGTTTTTGGCTATCCTTTTCATTATTCCTGTCCCTCTCCCACTTCCACATTATGGGGAGGTTTATCCTATTGGTTCTACTGCTTCCGTGGTTCAATTGATCAGCTCTTCAGGCTTTGGTTTCTCATGCCATCTGTATCTTTGATTTCAGTTGTTTTTGCCTTGTTTGCCTCCTGATTCGAGTAGTGTCATTTGAGGGCACTCATGCAGATTACAGTCTTCTCTACCTGGTCATGTTCTAGTTCAATAGAGGTTCTTCAAATCAGCAGTTATTCTTCGATAGAGTTTGCAGGTTCTTCATGCTTCAGTGATATTCTTTTCCATTTCTTTTTGGAGTAGAGTTTTGTTCCCATGTGGTTTTCTCTATTTCTCCAGTTCATAGAGATTTCTTTGTATTTGGGTACCTGATCAGGCCTTGTTGCAGAGATTTCTAGGTTTTAGCGTCTCCCTAAGTCTAGCTTAAGGGGGGGGTGTTAGAGTAATTGGGTCTTTACTTGATTAATTAAACATTATTTGTTTAATTCTTTAAGTTCCCAATTATCTTTTTACACTTAAGCTAACTTTAGGTACATATAATTAATTATTATGTGCAAACCTAGGTTTTCCCTTTTAGGGTTTCTTGACCTATTAAAGGTTGAGTTCTTTCTTTTCATTATATGGAGAAGGATTATTATTGACAATACATTTTGGAGCATATTTTTCCTATGTATTCTTTCCTTCTATGATTTGCTTCATTGCTTCTCCTTGTAACAGGTTTTTCAGCTTGCAGAGATTATTTGGGCTCCTGTGGTGTTGTATTTTCTCAACTCCTATAGAAAATTGTCCTTTGCTCTACATTGATAGAAGTATGGAGAATTTTCTATTACTTCTACTTTTCACTAAAATCTTTATAACTTAATCACAATTTTTTTTTGAATCAATATCAATCAAAATACATCTTTTGGTCTTATATCTTTTGTGTGTATCCTCTAGGATTTTGGATGTATAGTTTTCCAATCCAACACACTGCAATTTGTTTCTATGTTAAATCATTCACTTTAAAGAGAATTAATTATATCATCATTTATATTTTATGAACAAAAAAAGGGTTATATATATCAAAATTATCATATATGATATTTGAATAGTTTTTTTGTCATCTATTGTTCTATAGTACAATCTTAAAATTGACCTTATTTTATAATTGACCTGAGATAACATGTCTCATAGGAATGCAATGGTCGAGAATCAATTATTTTGAGAAAATATATATTAATACTTTTGACAAAAAAGAGAACATAAATGTACATATTCAAGATTAGAATTTAAATATTCTTGATAGTTACATATTTAAGATATGAATTAAATAATCTATTGAAATTGTAGAAAATTATTTTAAATACATCTATTTAAAAACACTAAACTTAAATAAAGAGAGTTTGCCAAAATAGATAGATATGGACTATTAAAATTGTTTATTTGTCTTATTTAATTTTTGTTTTATTGAATATATCAATTTTTTTAATTTCATATTTTAAAATCAATTTATTATTAAAAATACATAAAAAACACATATATATACAAAAATAATTGTTATAATAGAAACCTTTCTTTATCTACTAAAGCTATAGATTTCAAAAAGAGAAAAATAAGAAATATTTGAAAGTAATTTAACTTTGACAAAAAAATAATTATTATTATTATTTTCACTTTCTAATTATTATTAAACATATCTTGACAGAAAAAATTTAATATTTTTTAAAGAGACTTAAAATATATGTACAACCGAAACTTTAGAACTAAAATTTTTAACTAAAGATGCTTCCCATTCTTATTTTATAAAATTTTACATTTTACCTTTTTACTTAATCTATACATTTTATTCCAAAATTTTACACCCACTCTACCCATCTAATAATTTTGATTTAGCAAACTACATATTAAACATTTTAATGAGTAAGATTTATAGAAAAGAAAAAAAACTATCTTGACACCCTATTTCTTACTTTTAAATAAAAAACATTATGGGGAATTCATAAACATTAGTAAGCCTTCTGATCTATCCATAAGAAAACTAATAATTATTTTAAATGGATATTCATGTAGGCATTAATTAATAGGAAATGTAGATTGAATGTCAAGTTGATTGTATTGGAAAAAAAAACTGAAGTATAATTAGATTAAATTTTTGGCTAAGAAAAATATATGTATTATATGAAGTTTATAAGCAAATAAGATCATGTCTTTTGAAACATCCAAGAAATCTAATAATTATATTAAATAAAAATTAGTGTAGGCATAAATTTCAAAGTTGAGTGATATCAAGACCTTTACAAAATCTCTAATTAACCAAACATCTCCTTATCAAAATAAATTTGATAAAGCCAACCAAACAAGTGTGAGAAAGAACGCTTTTTTTTAATTTAATTTATTTTTTAGTGTCCAACAATTTCACTTATATGGTAATATAAGGTGGTGGCAGAATTTTTTAATCCCATGGGTGATATATTCTTCTTGGGTTTCACATTTTGAAGCAAGATTGTTACTATAATTATAATTAGATGCAATAATTAATTGATAGAAAATTTACAATGAATGTCATGCGGGGTATTCTTGAAAAAAATAGTATAGTTAAATTAAATTTTTGACCAAGAAAAATATATGTTTATTCTTTATATAGTTATTTTAGGTTTCTTTTAATATTATAATTATCGAATTAAATTGTATGATTTATGTTTTAATAGAATATTTATTATTGAATAATAAATAACTCTTTTTGAAAAATCAAGATTTTGTGTACATTAAGTGTAACATTCAATGTCACAATTTATTTACTAATCTAAATATTACACATATTTTATTAGTGTCTATTGTATGAATACTTTAATAGGGTTAAAATTTCACTAATGTAAATTAATTCTATTTTTTCCAATTTTCTTTAGAAAAGTGATGTTGCATTTCTAAATTTTATAATTTTTCAATTATGTGTGTCTTATTCTAATTTTAAAACTAAATAGCTTTGAAAGTTGACATTATATTCAATTTTTTTTTTGCATACATATATATGAACTTTTATTTCTTTTTTCCCAATGCAATTGAATAGATTAAATATGAATTTGTATGCTTTTAGCTTATAAAATTCAGAAAGATTTTGGAGGACAAGGGAGAGGATGAATAGTAGTATATATCATTGAAGTTAACATTACTAATTTGTTCTCTCCAATATATTATTTAAAATATATTTTACTATAGACATAACCATTACATCTTTTTTGATGCAAATACTACTATAATAAGTATTATTTAATTACCCTTTTCACAACTATCATCTATTAATTAAATTAATTCATACTAAATTAAGTACATTTTTCTTTACAATACATACTAATTATTTTGTATTGAATCCCTCTTATAGTGACTTGCATGTGGAAAGATGTAGGCAATTGCCTTGTAATTGTTATATTTTATTTTTTCTAAGACGTTGACTTTGTCACAATATTATTATTTTTATAAGTAACAATTACAGTTGTAATTGGACATAAGAGTAATAATGTTTAATGTGACAATGTTAGGTTCTTGGAGATTAGTTAGACTTTGACGGAACTATTTTTATATATTATTTTGTGCAAGATAGACATCTTAGGTGATAGAACACTCCCCATAGATAACACCCATGTTTTATGCTTCTAGCTTTAGAAATTCTATTACTATTATGAGTTTTAATTAAGGATATAGATTTGCTTCGATGGATGTGCTGTGAGGGTTTCCCTCCCAAGGATTGTGTTGTACCTTGTATTCCAATGTCCAATACAAACAAGCATTTTATCTTGTTTATTTTATCTTAGATAAATGCATGATAAGTATTTCTTTATGTTGCAAAGAAATTTAATTGTGTCTTGGTTATGTTCCTGATTCGGACTTGTAGATTGTTGAATGAGCTTTAAAATCATATGTACCTGGGTTTTGTATGCTCATGTCTTCTAAAAATGCTTTGGTATATCGCCTCAATAGTCTAGATTTATTGTTTTAAAAGTTTCCTTCTTTTCCCTTTCCTCCAAACCCATAAGGGAGAGACGACTTCTCAATCTTGGAGGTCATTCAATGAAACCCGCGCAACTGGTCCCCATCACTAAATTTCCCATAAGGCTGTTCATTTCCAAGGTAAAATTTAGAGTCAATAGTTCTTTTTTAGGCACACTCGGTGGGACCATTTACTTCAAATATATCTCTGAGCTAGTTTATGAGTCATAACCCTATCACCAAGAGTCAGACAACTTTAAATCCTCACCTTCTTTTTCCTCCACTAGTGACCGTCCATTCAGCCATAGCTTCATCCTCACATATTTTTCCCACAGTCATACACGTTGTGATGGCACACGTTCCCCCCAGAAATTTTGTGACCTGGGATAATGGTAGCCCTCTCATTCCCCCAATCCCACCTGTAGTTTGGGGAGCCATCCATGCAGCTGTGCTTAAGGTCGTTCCTAAGTTTATAGGAGAATGTTATAAAACTCCTGGGGAGCATTAGCAAGATATAGCTACTGTCTGCACTATCCATGGTATCACTGAACATAATGTAGCTCTAAGATTGCTCGTAGCCTTTTTCAAGGAAAAAAATTTGGATTGGTTCAAATCTTTAGGCCCCAACACTATAGGAGATTGGGATCAGCTAGGAGATCGTTTGTTTCAGAGTTTCTCGGATAAAGCTGATAGATTGTCCTTGATGCACCAAATCATCACAATAAAGAGGGCTTCGACTAAAGCACTAACTGGTTGTAATATGAGATTTCAATGATCTTGGCAGAGGATACCTTTGTCTGCTCGCCCTCCAGCGGATATGGCTTTCGTATTCTATTGAAAAGCTTTCAATTCTAACATATTAGTGATGATTCAATCTTTAGGAGGCAATACTCTTCCACAAGCATTTGACATAGCAGTCCAAGCTGAAAATAACCTTATCAATGCCGGGAAGCTAGCCCCTTGCCCTATAATGCTAGTATTCCCTGAGATATCCACTCAAGTCTTAGAAGAAGCTACTCCTAGTACGTCTGCTCCGCAATCTATGTATTTGTTTCCTACTCCCTAAACCATCTCTCTGGCTGGTGAAGTTAGTGATATGAAGAATCTCCTAAGATCCTTCTCCAATGAGATTGTCAACCTAAACAGAGCCCAGGTCTCGCCTGCTAAGCCCCCTTTTCAGCAAAATTTCCAAGGGAATCGACCTCCGTACCAACATACGAATCATCGTGCTTATAAACCTCCTTAGTCGAATGACCAAATAGTCCTAGTCCCAAATCCGTTGCAGGCTATCTACCCAACCACTAGTAGGGAACTAACAATGGGCCAAAATAACTTGGCAGACGACACCAACTCTTGGTGTTTTCTATGCAACAATTCTCATACTTCGAGGAATTGCCCAAGATAGAATTTGTAGCAAAGGGTTGCAAAACAAAGGAATTTAGGCATGACACAAGATGAGTCTGCACATAAATCTTTGGCTATGGATAATGCAGATTTTGTCACTCAGATGCAAGGGATGTCATTGCAATAAGAAGCAAAAATCGCCCCTGATCATGCGCTTTTTTCATGGATGGAATATGAGGATGCAACGCTGACCAACAACGCAATCACCCCAAAGGATGAAACCCCTCTTGTGTACTCAGATTATAATCTCCGCTCTAAAAGGTGCTTGACCCAGGATTGCACCAGTAGTATGAGAGCAGTGCCCCATGGATAGATCCCGTGAACAAACAGTCACTAATTCTTCCTATCCAAGAAAAGAGTTCATCCCTTATAAGTCGAAGGAGATGAAGGTTCTCACACCTCAGGTGCTAGATGTGGTAGAACAATTGAAGAAGGCCTCGACTCATGTCTCTCTATGGGATCTCTTGAGTATTCTAGAGGAAAAGAATAGACTAATTGAGGCTTTGTCTCATGATGGAAAAGATGCAAGTGCGATAGCTCCACTATCTCTTCAGACTGATGGAACGGGTCTGTGACCCACAGCAGGCAAAGTGCACTCTCCGGCTGTATTGACAAATGAAGGCTCGCCCCCTGCTACCCAAGGAGAAGGTAAGCCTAAGACAAATCCTTTCTACCTTACCATTATAGTTGGAGATAAGCTTTTGCATAAATCCATGATAGATTCTGGGGCTGGCACTACCGTCATGCCTAAGCAAATTGCCGAGGTATTAAACATCAGGCCTGGCACTACCATTATGCAGCTCGATGGGAATAGGGTTCAAATGGTAGGTCTCATAAAAAACCTTCCCCTAACATTGTTTGCATGCCCAAGTGTGACAGTGTCTCAAGAAGTAGTGGTCATTGATATCGTGTCTGTCTTTGAGCTTTGTCTTTCTCAAGATTTTACAACTAAAATAGAAGGATATATGTCCCTAGATTCGTCCCATCTCATCCTCCATAGAAAACATGGTGCCAAGTTAAAAATCCTCTTAGAACCCCTCCATGCTGAACATATAGCCGACCAAGCTTTGATCAATTTCAAACCTACACACACCTCTATATCAAATGATAAACGAAAGGTGGTAGAGCATTTAGAAGATGAATAAGTAATGGGAGAAATTCCAACCGAGCAAGAGGCCTTCTTGAATGAGTCCATAGATTCAAACCCCTTCTTTAACTACCATGCCACTGGCTTGGGTACCTATTCCATTTTTGAAGAGAACCAGATCATCCCAAATCTTACTAAGGATCCATTCTCTGAAGAGCAGATGTCTTTGGCACTATGGACCCTGCACTTCGACGGTGCCAAATGCAAGATGGGCTCTAGAGCGGGATTTTGTCTCACACCCTCTTCGGGCAAACAAATCCTGAAGCCTTTCCGGTTATTGTTCGCATGCTCAAATAATGAAGCAGAGTATGAAGGAATTATTCAAGGTTTGAGCATGGCGAAAAGGATGGGCATTAAGAAGTTGAAAGTCCTTGGTGATTCTGAGCTAGTGGTCCATCAAGTTCAAGGGATATCCAGTGCCAAGCAAATCCACATGAGGTCTTACCATGCTAGAGATTTTTGATGTTTTCATTATCATAAGCATTCCTCAAAAACTAAATACCATAGTGGACCAAATGGTTTCCATCAGAGCATAGTTTGATCCTGTTACGGACTTCCTCACCAGCTCCCAAGAAGTCGGCATGGTTGTCTGCCCGGATATCCCTGATAATGATACTCACTGGTAGGTGTTCGAGAGCGATGAACAGATTGCTTTGTTCATCCAAAGCTCGAGAGAATTTGCTGATCAACTGCAACTTAAGATAAAAGAAGCCTACGGGAATCAGGTGATCCAGTTGAGATCTAACAAGCTCCCTAACGGTTTGATCACTTTAGCTAACTTGTTTGACCATGAGGATGCCAAATAAGATAAGCAGAAGCTCACAACAAACAAAGAGGATTACGCTGAAATGTCAGTCGAAAATGGAAGAGTTCTCAAGGTAGGAAAAGATGTTTCCTCCAAAGATAGAAACAAATTGGCCCGATACCATGATGAATATGAAGGTGTCATGGTTTGGTCTTGTGAGTGATAACTTAATGATGAGTGAATAGTACCAAACCGGTACTGAGAGGGGGGTTGAATTAGTACAGACAAAAATATAGTCCAAAATTAGTTTGACAACAGACACTTCAAATGACTGCCAGACAGTGACACCGATTTGAAACGGAGTGCAACCAGTAAAGCTAAGAATGTCTGAGACAAGCATTAATCGGTTACTCACTTAGCTTTTCACTCAACTTGAGACTACACTACCATTTCATCCTTATGCATAAATAGGTAATCTATCATCAGATCATAATAACAGCTAGTTCAACATGTTTTATTGACAGGCATAAAACACAGAACCATCATATGCTTGACAGACAATAGAAAACCATCACAAGATAAAAGCATCACACATGATACACATATTTTTCATGTGGAAACCCAATTGGGAAAAACCATGGTGGGGATGAATACCCACAAGCTATTTTTGAACTCTTTAGAAGTCCGTTCTGTTAGGAGCCTTGTCCGATTAGAGACATTACAAAAGGTTCTACTAGGAACTAATCCTGTTAGAGATTACCTGGTTAAGGGATGGCTACAATACTCAGTTAAGGGTTAAACCTTGTTAAAGGTTACCTTGTTAGAGGATTTCAAGAACTCAATAGCTAAAGGATTCTGAACTCAGTAGCTTTGAGTTACCCTGTTAAAGGATTTTCAGCAAGTCGATTAAGGCTACCCTGTTAAGGGATTCTCCAACTATTGAGGTGGTTAGAGATCAACAGTTATTACAATGATCTGGTAATAGCACTCAATGCCAATGCAGATCCACTTAAGCTCCTCTTCACCTTCTACACTTACACTCTGCAAGTATCACTTCTCTCCTATTGTTCTAGCAAGAATCATGTATCCCTTCTCTTGGATACACACACACAACATTTTCCAACAACCTCAGAAAGAGACACAACATTGACCTTATAGGAAAATAGATAGGTCAGTAGCATAAACCCTAAACCCTAAACCTGTTAGGTTAAGGAATTCAAACAGTTCAACCCTAACCGTTGAGAACATGACATTAAATGCAGCAGATCCTGATCCAAACTCAAGACATTCTCCATCATCCAATTCCACCGATTTTATGGCGATTGATAACCCATCACATGTTATCACTGTTTTATAGACTTTGCACATTCCTGAGGTAGATAGGAACAATCTCCCTCATGCAAAATCCTTCACGCACACAGGCTTGCATGGCAACATGATCTATTCTTCTTTACAATGCTAACTCATCACACAATATCATCGGTTGAGCCACACAGGCTTGAAGCACATCAACCGAAAACCCTAAAGTTGAGACTACCAACCGGTAGTCATACAATACTTCCATATGCTGGTTCCCATAACTATATGCCGGTTCATCATGAACAAGAACACCGCTTCACTTTGGCACAAATGTCGGTTCATAGTGTTATACTGGTTCTCACATATGCCGGTTCACACCTCTTCATCATATTGACATCAATGACGACATACAATGTCATTATGTCCTTATATTGGTTCACATAATGCCAACAATCTCCCCCTTTGGCATTGATGGAAATATACAAAGATATCTCTTCGCTTCACATCTTCTCCCCCTTTGACAACAATGCCAAAGTGGAGGCACAAGCTACCATGTTCCATTATGCTGCTCCCCCTGAGGAGTGGTATCCTTCAACACATCAATCCAAAATAAATTTAACTATACAATACCTGACTAATGTGGAGCATATGCTTTTAGTTCACCTCCTGAAGGGGCAATACCCCTAATTCACCTCTTAAGTATATGAATGTAGTCTTTGGGAGAGGCTTGGTTAATATGTCTGCTAACTACTCCTTACTGGAAACATGCTCCAGTGCAATCTCTTTGTTCTGAACCTTTTCCCTCAAGAAATGATACTTAAGCTCAAAGTGCTTGGTTCTAGAATGTGAAACCGGATTCTTGGAGATATTAATTACACAAGCGTTGTCACAAAATATACTTACCAGTTCAGATACAGGAACTTTGAAGCCATTCAATACATTTTTCATCCAAATTGTCTGAGTGCAGTTCATGAAAGCTGCAACATACTCCGCTTCCGCTGTAGACTGAGAGATACAACTCTACTTTTTACTCATCCATGAGACCAGTCTACCACCAAGGAAGAATGCACCACTAGTTGTGCTCTTCCGGTCATCTACATTACCATCCCAATCAGCATTTGTGAACACTTTCAGGTTAAAATCATTATTGTATGGATATCATAACCCATAGTCAATAGTTCCTTTCAAATACCTGAGAATCTGCTTGACTGCAACCAAGTGGGATTCTCTTGGACTTTTTTGGAATCTTGCAGTAATGCCAACTACATGTGCAATATCTAGTCTGCTATGCACTACATAATGCAACTTACCAATCATTGATCGGTATTCCTTCTCATCAACCAATGCAGAGTCATCCTCTTTGGATAGTTTAGAACTGGTCACCATCGGTGTACCAACCGGTTTGCTATCTTCCATGCCAAAGGTCTTCAACACCTCTTTCACATACTTGGATTGAGTGATAAAGATTCCATCCTTCACTTGCTGGATCTGCAGTCCAATGAAGAACTTAATCTCCCCTATGAGTGACATCTCAAACTCTTTCTTCATGTCATTTGCAAATTCATGACTCATCTTGTCATCTCCACCAAAGATAATATCATCAACAAATACCTCACAGATCAAGATCTGATCTCCTTCAGACTTCAAGTATATATTGCTATCTTCACTTGTTCTCTCAAATCCAATCTTCACAAGATGGGAATGCAGGCGTTCATACCATGCTCTAGGTGCCTTCTTTAGCCCATATAAGGTTTTATGTAGCCTACATACCATGTCACTGTCTTCAGATAGGGAAAACCCATTTGGTTGCTCTATATAGACCTCCTCTACAAGTACACCATTTAGGAATGCAGATTTAACATCCATTTGATATACATTGAAGCCTTTAAAAGCTGCATATGCAAGAAGCATATGAACCCCTTCCAATCTGGCTATAGGAGAAAAGGTTTCTCCATAGTCTTCTCCTTCTTCTTGAGCATATCCTTTGCATACCAATCTAGCTTTGTTTCTAATCACTGTGCCATCCTCATTCAGCATATTTCTGAAGACCCATTTGGTACCAATGACATTTTTATGCTCTAGTTTGGGTACCAAAGACCATGTACCATTTTTCTCTATCTGGTCAAGTTCCTCTTCCATTGCCTTGATCCAGTCTTCATCTTTATGTGCCTCTTTAAATGATTTAGGCTCAAATTCAGAGATCATATAAGAGTTTTCTTTGAGCTTTCTTCTTGTAAGGATTCCTACATCCTTATCTCCTATGATCTGATTAGGATCATGATTCAGCTTGACATACCGAAGAATGGTCTTGATGGATTCCTCTTGCTTTTCTTCTTCATCCTCATCTCAATTAGTATTAGCATCTACATTTGTCGGTGTAGGAACACTGTTACTAGTACACGATTGACTGACAACCGATTCGTTTACCGCTTGCTCACTGTCGGTTTCCTCAGTTTTCTTAGAGGTTTCATCAACTGTTACATTGATGCTTTCCATAATTCTCTGAGTCCTATTGTTGAAACATTTGAGAGCTTTGCTCTTGGTGGAATAACCAAGGAATATTCCCTCATCACATTTCGCATCAAATTTGCTTTGGTGTTCACTCCTCTTGATGTAACATTTGCTACCAAACACTCTAAAGTAGCTAACCACAAGTGTCTTACCAGTCCAATAATCATAAGGAGTTTTATCCTTAAATTTCTTGATTAGTACCCGATTCATTGTGTAGACTGCAGTGCTCACCGCTTCTCTCCAAAAGGTGTGAGCTACCTTTCCTTGAATCAACATGGTTCTAGCTGCTTCAACCATAGTCTAGTTATTCCTTTCTGCTAGGCCATTCTACTGTGGAGTCCGGGGGCTTGACAATTGCCTCTTGATGCCATGTTCTTCACAGTACTCGTTGAATTCAATGGAAGTGAATTCCCCTCCTTGATCAGTTCTCAAGCACTTGATCCTTTTACTGCTTTCCTTCTCCACTAAAGCTCTGAAAGCTTTGAACTTTACAAAGGCTTCAGACTTGTCTTTCAAGAATGTGACCCACATCATTCTTGAGTAGTCATCAGTGAGAATCATGAAGTACCTATCACCATGCACACTTCTAGTTTTCATAGGACCACACAAATCAGTATGCACAAGATCAAGCAAGTTGTCAGTAGTGAAAGATTTACCTTTAAAGGTTGAGGAAGACATTTTCCCCAATTTACACTCTCTACACAAGGTATTATCTAGTTTGCTTAGCACCGACAACCCTCTAACTGCCTTGATCTTACTAGCTTTCACAATGTTATCAAAGTTTACATGGCTGAGTCTCTTATGCCATATCCAGCTATCATCAAATTTTGCCATAAGACATTTACTTATATTTGCATTTAGATGAAATAGGTTACCTTTGGTCTGCACGTCGGTGGCCACCAATTCACCATTCTTCCCTTTGATTCTGCAAATTCCATTCTTGAATGTCAGAGTGAGGCCACTGTCATTCAGCTGTGAAACACGTAGAAGGTTGTGTCTGAGACCATCAACCCAATACACATTGTCAGTACTAATCTTTATGTTCAGAGAGATGGACCCTCTACCTTTGACCATGCATGGTGCATCATTGCCAAAGTGAACCACACCACCATCATACTCCTCCAAGGATAGAAACTTGCTCTGGTCACCAGTCATATGGTGAGAACAGCCACTATCAATGATCCACTCATTGGAATTATCAAACTGGGAGACAAGAGCCTTCTTGTCTGACACATCTTCCTTGGTAGCAACAAACACAATATCTTCATTTTCTTCATCCTCTAATTCTTCATCTGTGACACCTTCATCAACTTCCACAAAATAGTTTCTTTGGTTTCCTCCTTTGAATTTCTTGAACCTTTCCAATTTGTCCTTGTTGTTGCCATTAGGACAGTTTACAGCAAGATGTCCTATCCGATTGCAAGAAAAGCATTTCAAAGGTATCTTACCTTTGTATTTGCCGGTTCCTTTAGGAAGTTTCCTGGCAAGGAGAGTTTCAAATGTCATCAAAATCTCCTCATCGTCCATTTCTCTACTCTATCTTGGTTCACCACTAGTGCTAGCTTCTTTTCCTTTTCTAGATGGTCTAGCAGAAGCTTTAAAAGCTGATTCAATCTTTTGAACATTGCCATCAAAACTATTTAGCTCATAGGCTGTCAACTTTGCTATGATGGAGTCTAAGGATACCTTAGTCTTGTCTATTGATCTCATCTCCTGAATAGAAGCAACCCTTATTGCATAGACTGACAATAGGGATCTCAGGACTTTACTTACTATAGTGGCATCTTCTATTTTACCACCTGTACTCTTGATATCTCCAACAACGGTTTTTATCCTTATTCCATAGTGTTGAATGGTCTCACCTTCAACCATCCGCATATCTTCAAACTTCCCTCTAAGGCATTCTTCCTTAGCTTGTTTTACATGCTCATCACCGCCATAGATATTTTCAAGAGTATCCCATACCTCTTTGGGATTTACCTTATCCTGAACATCAATAAACTCAATGTCAAATAAACTACTGATTAGGGCTTCCATGACTTGCCCATTCTCTTGCATCTTTCTCTTTTGGTCATTGGTAAGGGTACTGGTAGGAAAAACATAGACAATCTCAACATAGCTCCAGTGTTGAGCACCCATGCTTCTAATGAATATCTTCATTCTGTCTTTCCATATATTAAAATTTTCTCTGTTAAACTTTGGACCTTCCCTCTTCATCATTAGACCAGGTTCTTTACCTCAGGTGGTTAAGCTTATAGCACAGAGGACCTGGAGAACGCTCTGATACCAATTGATAACTTAATGATGAGCGAATAGTATCAAACCGGTACTGAGAGGGGGGGTGAATCAGTACAGACAAAAATATAGTCCAAAACCGGTTTGACAACAAACACTTCAAATGAATGGCAGATAGTGACACTGGTTTGAAACAGAGTGCAACTGGTAAAGCTAAGAATGTCTAAGACAAGCATTAACCAGTTACTCACTTAGCTTTTCACTCAACTCGAGACTACACTACCATTTCACCCTTATGCATAAACAGGTAATAGATAGGTCGGTAGCATAAACCCTAAACCCTAAACCTATTAGGTTAAGGAATTCAAACGGTTCAATCCTGACCATTGAGCACACTGCAATAAATGCAGCAGATCTTGATCCAAACTCAAGACATTCTCCATCGTCCATTTCCACCGATTTTATGGTGGCTGATAACCCATCACATGTTATCACCATTTTACAGACTTTGCACATTCCTGAGGTAGATAGGAACAATCTCCCTCATGCAAAATCCTTCACGCACATAGGCTTGCGTGGCAACATGATCTATTGTTCTTTACAATGCTAACTCATCACACAATATCATTGGTTGAGCCACACAGGCTTGAAGCACATCAACCGGAAACCCTAAAGTTGAGACTACCAACCGATAGTCATACAATACTTCCATATGCTGGTTCCCATAACTATATGCCAATTCATCATGAACAAGCACATCGCTTCACTTTGGCACAAATGCCGGTTCATAGTGTTATACCAGTTCTCACATATGTCGGTTCACACCTCTTCATCATATTGACATCAATGATAACATACAATGTCATTATGTCATCATACCAGTTCACATAATGTGAACAGTGAGGATTTAAGAGGATACGATCCTAGTATCATCCAGCATACCATCAAGCTTGCGAATAAGGCCAAGCCGGTTTGGCAGAAGCAAAGATCGGTTAACCCAAAAATTGAGTCTCTCATGGCTCAAGAGTTGAAAAAGATGATCAAATCAAGGATCATTTACCCCATAAAACACAGTACATAGGTGTCAAATTTGGTGCTTGTTAGGAAAAAGAATGGAGATATCCGACTCTGTGTGGACTTCCGAGATCTAAATTAGGCATCTCTCAAAGACCACTATCCTCTGCCATCAATGGAGCAATTACTAAGCACGGTGGTGGGATCATAAATATTCTCAATGCTTGATAGTTTCTCAGGATATAACCAGGTAAGTGTGAAAACAGAGGACCAGCACAAGATGACATTCACCACTAAGTGGGGGATGTTTACGTAACAAAAGATGCCCTTTGGATTGTCAAATACTGGGGCAACTTTTCAAAGGGCCATGGATTTAGCTTTCAAAGAGATAATTAATAAGATCATCTTAATATACTTAGGTGACCTAACTATGTTTTCCAAGCACTAGGAGGATCATTTTGACCATCTCGAATTAGTCCTCCAAAAATATCTTGAATTTGGGATTTCCTTAAACCCAAAAAACTGTATCTTTGGGGTTCCTCAAGGAAAATTACTTGGGCATATAGTTTCAAAAGAGGGTGTTTTCATTGACCCAGA
The DNA here is from genome assembly GCF_030272615.1 of Cryptomeria japonica. Classification (NCBI taxonomy): domain Eukaryota; kingdom Viridiplantae; phylum Streptophyta; class Pinopsida; order Cupressales; family Cupressaceae; genus Cryptomeria; species Cryptomeria japonica. The sequence goes on along the minus strand of NC_081406.1, from coordinate 182,157,988 downwards.
CCGAGTAAAGGCCATTAAAGACCTTCCCCTCCCAGTCAACAAAAAGGGAGTCCAATCCTTTTTAGGAAAGGTCAATTTTGTTAGTCGTTTTATATCTGACTTTGCTGGAATAATAAGACCCATCACCCTGATTTTAAAAAAAGATATACATTTCAAATGGACTACTGAGGCCAAAAAGATTTTGATGAAATTAAAAATGCTATCTGTTCCGCTCCCATATTGTCTAACCTAGACATGTCAAAGGACTTCATAATGCATGTTTTTTTTCTGGTCAACATAGCATTGTCATGGTCCTAACCCAACAAAGATTCCCAAAAAGGAGGAGAGCATCCCATAGCTTTCCATTCAAGAAATCTTAAGGATTATGAGGCCCGATACAACTTTGTCAAGAAGAAGGCCTTAGCCATGGTAAAATGACTAAAGAAATTCAGGAATTTCATCACGTGTAATAAAACCACGATGTATGTAGCCCATACCACAGTAAGGGAATACATTATGGAGGGTAACATCACTGAAAAAAGTGAAAATTGGATCACCAAGATCCTGGAATATGATGTTGATATCAAGCCAACAAATCTCATTCACGGGAGAGGCCTATGTGAATATATAGTCCAAGAATGTGAGCCCTGTGATGATGAAGCAGCCACAGAGGAAATGGTTATGCTTTTGCATGATATTCCACACGACAGCTGGATTGACAAAAGAAAGTAATTCATGAAGACCAAGATTTTTCTTGAAGATCTCCCCTCAGCTAAGAGGAGATTTTACAGACTTGAAAATAGCGGTTTTCGCTTAATGGATGAAACTCTTTTCAAAAGAAATTTTGACGGAGTCCTACTCTGTTGTGTAGACTGAAGCCAGACTGATAAAATCCTACATGAGTTCCACTACGGCTCTTGAGGAGGCCATTTCTTTGCACCCACAACCGCCATCAAGATTACTCAAGCCGTGTATTTTTGGCCTTCTATGTTCAAGGACATACACAATTTAGTGAGGGGATAGAAGGAGTGCTAGTATTACATGGGAAGGAGCAAGAAATCTATAATGCCACTCATGCCTGTGTCAGTGGAAGAGTCTTTCGCTCAATGGGGCCTTGATTTTATCGGAATGACCAACCCCCTTAGTTCAGCTAGACATAAGTGGATCTTGATTGCTACTGATTATTTCACCAGATGGTCTAAAGTCATTCCTTTACGGAATTCATCAGAAAGTGAGGTGTTGGCTTTCCTAGAGGATCTGGTGTGCCGATACAGTCCCTACAAAACCGTTATATTGGATAATGTGCACGCATTCACAGGCTCACGAATTACCCAATTCACCATCAACAAATTTATTTATCTCAAAACCTCTTCTAACTACTATCCTCAAGGGAATGGACTTGCCGAGTCCACTAATAAAAACTTGATCAGACTTATTAAAAGGATAGGTTCTTAATACAAGAGGGAATGGCATCACCACTTGAGAAATGCATTATGGGCGGACCGCATAACACCCAAGCAGATTCTTAAAAAACTCCCCGTATAAGCTGGTATACGGAAAGGATGCACTTTTCCCTATGTCGTTAGATATCCCAGCATTGCAATTACTAAAATCAATGGAAGTGGTTGAAAATGGCCCTATGGCTATAAGATTGGCAAAGATTATGGAGCTAGAAGAAGCAAGGGAGGCATCCTTCATGACCCTCCAAGACAAATAGGAAGTCATCAAAAGATGGTTTGACAATAAAAAGAGCTCTGATCTGGTCTTCAGCCTCGGGGACCTTGTTTTGAAATATAATGAGAGGTTGGCGAAGCCTGGTCAACACGCCAAATTTGACTGCTTGTGGGAGGGACCTTTTCGCATTATACACTGCAAAGGTTTCAATGCTTTTGAGCTAGAAGACATGAATGGGGACCCCCTCCCAATCCTGGTTAATAGTTTCCACCTCAAACCTTTTCATTAGGTGTTCCATCCCCTTTTAAATGTATATAATGTATATATTGTATTTTTAGTGCCTATTTATCTTATTTGTTCCCAACTAGAATCAGACAAGCAAGAATAGAAAGAAGAGAAAAAAGAGAAAGAAGAGAAAACCGAGAAAGGAGAAAAGTGAAAAATCCATTATATTAAAAATATTTTTGTATTTTCATTACAAAATGAGTAGGCTCTTGGCCCCTCCTTTTTCTACAATCATTTTTCTCAAGTCCAAGACAAAGGTTCATCACATCTTCAACAACTCTCCTCAGTCTCATCCTCATCATCATCATAAGTTTCCTCTTCTCCTGACCACTCAGAGTTAGAAGCAGTTTCAAGCTCCCCGATCTCCCCGGACATGAAAATAACAACCACGTTTGGTAGTTGATCTGGCATCAAAATCCTCAAGAAGATATAGTCCCTAAATCCACTATACCAATCCGTACCTTCCAGGACCAGGACTATCAAATGAACACGCAGAACAAATTTCGTGGCAAGCTCGACGTGATACTGATGACAGGACAGTGTCATTTTTTTTCAGCCCATTGATGAGCGGGTGCCAAGCTACCTCCTTGTTGTGTGTGATGAACCGCTCTAGGTTAGATGGCAGGGGACACCCTCGGAAAGGGATTTAGTATGCAACCACATTCGCCAGTCCACCCAAGTAATCTTTGGAAAAGAGAGCCTAAGTCAGCTACGACACTAGCAGCCCAGAGTGACCACAATCTAGCAGAGAGGCTATGAATCATGAGCAGATGTCTGTATTCACTCGATATCGGTCTGTATTATCAATAAAATATTCTCCAAGTATCCACTTAATGACAGCTATAACTAAAGGATTCTTCCTACACGTCATCCTCTGTAATCTCCGATTGGAGATATTTCCCAAGAAAGCGACCTACACTTTGTTGCTGACGAGCCTAACTGGAGTATCCATGGCTATAGAAGCTCCATTGTTAAAACTAACAATATGGTAAAAGAATGTCTGAAAAGACATATTTATAGTAGAATTTCAGCAGAAGATGTCGAATTCTCAAAGCGCATGCCTTCCCAAATCCCAATGTTTTTATCATATCTCCATTAATTTGCATCATGCAAATGGGCTTGTTCTCATAATGTCGATGTCCTACCAGTTACCTCTAGAGGGAGGTTGATAGGAGCAAGAGCCACGTGTATGTTCAGGTACATCGCGTTTTAAATACCAAGTTCTGTCAGACTGTCTCAGCCCACACGAACTTTATTACCTGTCAATCCTCTTGATCAAAGAAAAGATTTTCTTGAATGAATTTTCCTCGAGTAATGGCAGAGTAGCCAAAGGCATTCTTGGGAAGCGGGAATGGTGGTGCCCTTCATCTGTGGGAGTTTATTGTAGCAACAATTTGAGCTGGCATGCGTGTAAGCAGGTACTTGCCATTAAGCAATCAGTTTTGCAAAAATCTAGGCATGTTTTGCATTTAAGGCTTGAGGCTCTTCCCTCTTATCCATCCATGTTTTAAAAGAGAAATAAAAAGGAAGATGAGGTATTTTTCTCTCCTGATTTTAAAATTTTTCTAGCAAAGGAAAGAAGCTTTCTACCCATAATGGAGTCCAAGGCTACATCCGTAAGTATTGTTCCTAGAGGTTTCTAGGTTGATGTTTTCGGGGAGCTATTCTATTTTGTGCATGTCATCCCTCCAAAGAAGGAGTATCCAAGAATGAAGACCAAGGCTAAAATGACAACTTGGAATGCATCTACTATTCTGGACTCCTTGGAAAATATTTTCGAACCCGAAGCTTGTAAGTAGCCTAAGAGTCTCAGAGAGGCTGCATGCTCCCAGATGCTTCATCACAGAGCTGACTCCCACTCTGTGGTAGTACATTTTTGGAGTAGTGATGCTCCCCAATGCGTGATTCCCATGGTCCCATACTATTCTGAGCTCATAGCAGCTTGTGCGGAGGTTTTTGATCCCACCTCATGCTCTGTCAACGGCTCCCTCTTGAGATTGGTAGTATCTCCAAAGGCCATTAGGGAGATGATGTGCTGCCCAATTTTTGAAGCAACGGAGTTTTTCTATGAAATCTCAATGGAGGAGTTCTGGAGCACCAGGAGGGATGCTTTGACATTTTGTAAAAACACTGTCAATTGAAGTCTATCTTTTGGACTTCCAAAGTTCACTTTATCCTACAGTGATCTAAGGAAAGAAGACCTCAAGGATATCTCTTCTATCCTGGCATGGCTATGTGGTCATGACAACGACCGAGATATCACAGCTTCCATGATGGGTTTTATCTTCAAAAGTAGGAAACAAAGGGAACTGTTTCACTTTGACTTCTCTATGACTATTGCTAGGGCCATTATTAAGCAATTATCAGAGTTCCAGCTATTGCGGCACTTCAAGCTCTCTTCAGTATTGGTGCACCTGCTATTACACCAAAATGAGGCTTTCTACGGTTAGTTCATGTGGTTGGCCACTTACGATGAATCCGAAAATAGAATGTTGGTGTCTTGTTGGACACCTCTTTTTCTGGCCTCCTATGATTCATACTAGTTTTTGGATTTGTTCATGATTCTCGTGCTCAAAGACCTTGGAGTGATCCCCAATGAGCTATTAGCCCGTTCTTCCCAGGTCTAGATGAACTGGATGCAAAATGAATGCCCCCCTTGTGACTGGTTCTTAGGTCCTGATTTTTATTTTATCTGGGTGCACGGTTTCTCTGAAGAGCCCTTCCGACTGCCTACTTATGTAACTGATCGAACCTTGGCTCTTAAAATCACATGGTAGCTGGTGAGGATCGAAGGGGCCATTGGAGCAGGAAATCATGATACCTCTATCACCGAAAACAACAAGGCCATTGGCCCAATCACTCTAGTGAGAAGAAAAATTGCAAAAGAGATCCTAACATCAAAAATGGTGCAGCTTGGTTTTGTAGTGATTGATGAATCTTGGAGCTATGACCCTGACGACTACCTAAGCAAAAGAAAGAATGCTATTAGGTATGAGTCTTGAAATTCATGGGTGGAGCGCACGAACCCCTGGGTTGACGACCCAAGCTTGTATGTGGGCCCTGATGACTTTCCTATCCTAAGATGCTCCCCATGGCTAAAGTTGTATTCCCCCTTGTAGAAATTCAACCTCGCGAAGCCTATCCGTCGGGCATTATTGGAAAATATGAAAACTTTACCTTGGTCCAAGAAGAAAAGGGAAGATTTTTGGGTCTATCAGTAAGTGGTGAATTAGTCTAGAGCTAGCATTGAAAATGCCCCCCTGGATGAGCATTTTGAGCAAGAATGGTGTAAGGTAAATAAATTTGATGATGAGACAGATGACAGTTACTCACGTGGGGACTCATCTCCTGAGGTTGCCCCGCAATAGGAGGTAGAGGTTATAAATATTGAAAGGCAAGATCCAGAGCCACAAATTCTCCTTCCTTTGGATAGCGTAGCCCGCAGACCTTGCTCACAGGCTGGTAAACGGCGATTTGAGAAGAAGTCATGTGGAAGCCCTCCGAAGAAGAGGCAACATCCTAGCATGTCAGGAGGGAGCCCGCTCTCTCAAACCCCAGAAACATCCTTAGATCTCCAGCGACCAGCATGTTCCACTACTTAGGTACATCCCTTTTTACCCTCTTCTCTTGCTCAAGATATTTCTTTAGCTATCCCCATGACCGCAATGCAGGCCTCAGTCCATACTGCTCTCACTTTAGCCCCGATGGGTACGCCGGTTGATCCCCAAAATGTTTTCTCACAGGCCTCTACCCCTTTCCTGGCCATGATACTTTTATATCCACAAATTTTCCCTTTCCAATATTAGAAGAATCCCCTATGTCACGTAGGCTAGGTTTTGGAGAATCCTCTCCTCATGTTATGGGAGTAGCATCCTCAAGCCCTTTCCCATTAGGATCTCCCCCTTTGTCTCATTATTTTCCCCATTAGCTTTGGCCCATCCCATCCAAACTGCTTCCATTGGGCCTATTTCACAATTCCCTTTTGCAGTTCCTCCTAGCGTAGCTTTTGCGTGTCAGGCTATCAATAATCTAGATGAGTTCAAGCAGCAGGTTGCTTATAATAGAACTACTCACCTTGGTAAGATGGGCATGCGAAAGGAAAAGGAAGGTGCTCGTCCAGCTCGCCCTCATTTGCAACACATTTCAGCAACGAAAAGGATTGCCTCTACTTTGCAAATCTTTTCCCCAAAGTTGACAAGCCGGAATCTAAAATGTGACCAAATGATTGCACCCTACACACCATCGGCGTTAGCCTTCAAAGTACCACAACATCTGACAAAGTAGAGATGATGGAGGAGACTTCAAAATCTGTATCCATAGATTTTATCAAGAAGAGTAGAGGTCTGGAAAAGATCCAAGTGGAGAATGCTAGTCTCTGAGATTCCCTCACCCAGCAAACAAAGGAAGATAAAGCTAGGAGCTCAAAAATCAATTGTCTGCAAAGCTTGCTGGCTCAAGTTAATTCAGAGAAAGGGAAGCTATAGTCAGCCTTCAACAATATCAGCTCTCAGTTAAAAGGCCAGGAGGCGACAAGGAACGTTGCTCTGAAGGAATTTTAGGAGAAGGATGCAGAGATACAACAATTAAAGACAACCTCTAGGGATGTTACTCAGGTTCAAATGCAACTGTGTGAGGAAATTATTCTAAAAGAAGGTTATGCCCATCAACTCAATGAGGCTCAAGTATCATTATCTTAGGAAAAGATGGAATTCAAAGCAAAACTGAAAGCGAAAAAGGCTAGTCTTGGAGAATCCAGTGAGTGCATTTTAGAGGTGGAGGCTCTTTTGTGGCATGAACAAGATCGTGCATCACAGCTACAGCAAGCTATCCGAGATCGAGAGGCAAATATCCTCACTTTGGAGAATCAAGTGACCATTGAACAAATAAAATGCAGTAGGCTCCAGCAGGAGATGGTTGCGAAGGATGATGAAATTTCACGATTGCTAAGTATTCCACCTCTGGAGCAGGTTTCCCAAGACTTTTCTACCATGTTGACAGAATTGTATGTTTCTCATTGGGAAAAAGTAAAACAGTACTGCCCTTTGCAGCAACATGTGCTAAGATTCCTTAATGAAGCACTATCCCTCTGTGTCGAGGCCAATGCCCTCATTAGTACTTCCATGCTTGTCATTGGTTTTAAGTTCCCGGTAGCCTAGGATCTTATTCAGTTATTGTATTATGCTCAAGATGAATAATTAAGGGAAAAGGGGATTGCTGACCATCGGCAATTGATTAGAAAGATGAATGTTTTCATCAACTGACATAGGGTAATCATGCAAGCTTCGGCAACCTTTGTACCCTTACAGTTTTCAGTTTCAGATGTCAAGCTACGTTTAGAGAGGTTTGTTTCCTTGGGCCTGCCTTCTCCATTTCCCACAGATGATACTGTGTTAGGGATTGAGAAAATATTAAGCCAGGTTAAACATTTGCAACAAGATAGAGCTTTCCTGCACCGCCTAGGCAATCCTATTTCGGCGGCTGAGGTGGAGTGTCTTTTCACCATCTGGCCCAGCTCTCTTCTCTCCTAAAGTAGGTCCAGGACAAACCTGCACCCTTACCTTTTGATGAAGTGATTTGCTTGGATCAGTATTTCAAAAAATTTATAGACATAGGTTCCACTCTTTGAGGATGAATGGTTGCCTTTACAACAGGCATTCAATCTGCTCCATCCCATTTTAGCATGAAGTCTAGTCTGCGAGCCAGCAATTTTGGGTTCCTATATACCACAAGCAAAATTTCCCCTATTAGTTGCCAAGAAATGTTCACATTAAAAATCCCATAACTAAGGTTTTCGGCCAGGTTGCTTATTTTGCCTTTTCATTTTTCCAATAGTGCAGGGCATACAAGACAATTGTCAGCTCGGCGTACTCCCTCAATCCGTATTTGGCGTTCAGTTTTTGGAGTAGCGTGACAGTGACAAATGGAAAGAGGTTGTTGACTGGGTTTCTTTTCAGGGCCCACCTTTTAGTGCAGTAAGAAAATGGTTACCCGACACTGTCATGTTTTGGCGGGTGCATTTCTATTTGAAAGGATTTCCTAGCTTACCCCTCTACGGTTAGCAAAATATTTTTAGTTTATTATAGTATGAAGATCGTTGGAGGAAGGGAGTGAAGCCTTGGGGCCATTTTGCTGGGTGTGATCTTCAGGGTGACACTGCATGGTTTTCTGTTGGGGGATGGTTATGGCTTTTTGGCGTGTTTGGGAGATGTTTCCAGAGCCGCAGGCTCTATTTATGCTTATTTTTTCCCTATTAGTAGGGGTTGAGAACTTTTTCAAGAAGAACAATTAAGTTTTCTTAGTAGGAATTTTAGCCTTTTAAAACTATTATTATTTTCTGGAGAAGGTTATTCAAACTGTGCTTGCAGCCTTTGTGATACTTCTTTCAGTATGCTTTGATGTTCTTTTCTGTGTTGTTCTATTAGAATTCCAATAACTTTGGGAATATATTTATCTAAGATATTTCCGATTAAACTATGTTTTGCACTTGTTATCTGGTAAATGCATGATAAGTATTTCTTTATCTTGCAAAGAAATTTAATTGTGTCTTGGTTATGTTCCTGATTCAGACTTGTAGATTGTTGAATGGGCTTTAAAATCATATGTACTTGGGTTTTGTATGCTCATGTCTTCTAAAAATTCTCTAGCGTATTGCCTCAATAGTCTAGATTTATTGTTTTAAAATTTTCCTTCTTTTCCCTTTCCTCCAAACCCATAAGGAAGAGTCGGCTTCTCAATCCCAGAGGTCATTCAATGAAACCTGCTTAAATGGTCCCCCATCACTGAATTTCCCATAAGGTTGTTCGTTTCCAAGGTAAAATTTAGAGTCAACACATATCTCATTTATCCTAAAGATTGATTTATTTCAATAAATCAAACTCACTTTTAGCCAAATATTACAATTCTATCCTTAATCCCAATAAGCCTAATTAATTCATAATTAATTAGGCTAATTCTATAATTCCTACAAACCTATCTTTTAATCGACCAATTAAAATAATTAACCCAAAGCCTTACCCCTATTAGTATTTATTCAAATTTTAAATACTACACATCTACCCATGGCCACATGTGACTCTACATGTGACCCCCTTATAAACGACTTACATGAACATGTCACTTCAGCATCTCAACATCAATTTTGATCAAGGGGTGCTCACACATGTGTGATGATACTCTTCCCCATAGAGCCACCCTACACATTCCTCATTTGGCCCTTATGCCATAACTCCCCATCTAATATCCCTTACACCTTTCCACAAGTGTTTCCACTTGTCAACCTCTTGGACTTCCTAAGATTTTCTCCCCCATCTATAAGAAAATCTTACCCTTTTCCCTATGTCAGTTATTCTTCCCAAGATGTTCCCACACATGTGTGAACAAACCTTGCTCTCTCCTTCAATCTGAGCCCTTGATAAAATTTTAATCTTGACCATTTGTTTCTATTCTCCCAACTCTATAAATTGAAGCCTCTACTCACATCAAATGATCTACTTATCATTGAACTATTATTTACACTTTGTTTGGATGCACTTTGGTTGTTGTGCCAACCACTATCATAAAATTGATGCATTCCCATATCCATGATCTTTTTATGAATCAAACTACTAGGACTAGGGCATTGGATATGCTTATCTAGCTAGTTTTGTCTTAAAGTATGAAAGATTAATGTTGTTTTTGCAAATAGTGGGAATTTTCCATCCAAAGTTGACCTTCCAAAAAAAAAAATTGAAAAAGGTATAACTTGCATATAAATACAACTCCCTCTCATTTAAAAATCTTATCCTGCAATTATATGTCAATCAGTCATATTCAAATCAATTCAACAAAGATCTGAAGTTAAGGAGAGAAGAATTCAAGCATACAAATTTGTTAGAACAATCATGATCAATATCAATGTGTTTCTCTAACATGAAATCATCTCGTAACATGTTCTAGCAACATAAAGCCTTGTGTGAGACTTCATGCCAATTGTTTCATAGTTAATGTGATATTGTTTATTTCAGCATTTACATTATTGTTTAGCCGAGCTATCCTTTTGAGGAGACACACTCTTTTAGATTTCCATTAGTGTTCTTTCAAGGTGCGATAAATTATGATCAATCATAATGTATTTTTATATGATAAAAGAATTCCTTAACATGTTCTAGCAACCTCAAACCTTGTGTGAAACTTCATGACAAAGGTTTCATCTTGAGGTAATATTTTTTATTTCAACATTTCCATTAATACTTAGCCTCTACCCTTTTGAGGGAACACACTATTTTATATCACCATTAGTTGTCATTGAGATATGAACATTGACAAATGGTTTGACTTAGGCAAGCCCCTATACAAAAAAACCACTTATTCCTTGTTTTCCATGTGTGTAGGTTCAAATATAATAAATGAAGTGGTATGGGAGAATAAAGTAGATTGTTATAGGAAACAATGAATTTTGAATAGATTTGAACACTTACAATAGGTTTCCAACCACCAATGTCCAACACTTTTCAACTAGATTTTTAGGAGATAGGCCTATAGTGCCTCCAAACTAAAATTTTACTCCTTTATGTCAATTATAGGCATATTTAAACTAGGCCCCCAAACACACCAATCTAGCACTTTTGACTCCTATCTTATTTTCAAATTCAACTTGCTATATTTACTTTCTTTTATGTAATCTTTAGTTATTGATATAAAAGTTATCATTATGTCACATTTAGCCCTAGATCACACATATCAATCTCGATTTCATTCCAACCCTAAAAATAGAACATAGATCACATGTGTTCATATATCCTATTAGGACTCTAGATGAACCTATTTATGTTCCAAATGGTTAAATATTGAAAAAATTGAGATCTAAGTTTACATACCTAGTCTAGGTTCTCATTCTTCTATCAATCAACATTTATCATAAAAATATAGGTAGTGATAACATGAAAAAGCATGTAAAATGATGGAAAAAAATTTTGATTAAAGGGAGAAAATAGTTTTTGAGGGGACCAAAAATCCCTTAAAACAAGTTTTGAAGGGACTCGAAACCCTCAGATTTTACAAGGATCCAAAACTCAAAACAGATAGCTGCCAAAAGATACATCAATAAACAATTGTAGCCCAAACTCATCCTAACAAAAAAGAAATCTCAATGAACCAAGATGAAAAGTAAGAAGGCTAAAGCTTTTCACTAGCTCAAGGGTTTTATCAAGGCTCCCTTAACCTTCATTAGATACCAACCATTTTTCCAGGCACCCATAAATTGAACATTGAGATGGATCAAAGATCCCAAAGTTACAAACACCAAAATATTGCTCATAAACATACATTCACAATCTAGGACCAAAGGGATTTTAAGGGACCCCCAAACCTTCAATTTTGGATTTAAACTGACTCCTAAAACCAACATGATAGGGTTTAAAATGATTGTAAATTGTTAGAACAATTTAACCTAGGGATTTTTATATCTGTTTCTTGTGCTTGTAAGTAGTGTTGGTATTAAATTTACTTTTAATATAATGTATTTTCATTCTCAACCTTAACTCCTCAAACTTGTGAATGATACCTTCCTAAAAATGGGCCTAGTTATTATTCATTACAACAAGACAAAATGGATCATCTTATTCATCTCAACCATAATTTCCAATCAATATTTTGTCAACCTCAATAGATATATTTCTACTAAAAGGTAATTCAAGAATAACTCCAATTTTGTAACAAAGTTATCCTTGTATTTTCCTCCCCACTTCCTATTCACTATAATTATTTTTTTAGTTGTATTTGAATTTTCATTGTCCAAGTATGGAAATTGAAATTGTAATACTTTTGTAAAGAAACATCCATCTCAAAAAATTGTTGCAAAATAAACAATATGAAAAATTTACCTTATAATAATAGGGCTTAAAATATGTTAACGTGATCTATTTAACATAACATAACTTAACTATACAAGGATCCCAAAACTAGGAAAACTCACATTATATCTTTGTATCTGCAATTGTTATGCTTTAGGTTAACAAATTATCATGTTGTATGGTGGAAAAATAAAACATGGACCATGTAAAGTAATTACTAGAAAACCCACCTGAAATCCTTCACAAAAATGCCCAAAAGTAGTAGGCATAAATGACTAGGTAAAGTGATCAAACTAGTTTCATTAATTACACAACAAAAGGAAAGTACCTTTACATTTGGAATTTTATTCAAATATCTACATATGTTAACTCCTTCCAAATAATTTTAATATCTTCATAATAATCAACCAAACAACATTTTTACTTTGTGTGGTTTTTGTGACATCTTTATCAATAAAAGATTGTTGAATGTGGTTTTAGATGCCTATAAAATTATCACTCAATATTGCACCTTATTCATCTTTACATTTTATTTATTTTCACACATAGTAAAGAAAACATACTTTATCAAAATCTTTTGAATGGTAAGATGTTTCTATATACAAGTACAATGATTGAATAATCTCTCTAACTTTTTGAGTTATGAATATACATAGGCACAAGAAATTTCACCTTTGCACCTACCCATGGGCTCCCATTTCCCAATTTGAAACACCTATCTCCCACCCTTTTTATCGGGAGTAATTACTCCCCTTATATGCTAGTGGACATCTCCAACTTAGATCCTACATCCCCTTCTTAGAAAATATTACTGATCACTACTAATGTTCCTACTACCCCAAATGTCTTTGTTAATCTCCTCCAAGAATTTGTTTGTAAATTTTCTCTCAGAACCTCAAGGGGATCTTATACACCAACTATTAAATTCCTACTCTATGTGTCCTTTATTTTGAAGCTAGTCCTAAAATAGGAGGTGTTAGATTACAATTCCTGTTTCAAAAAGATAGCTCTTATAGGTAGGTTTAACTGCTTGTGATCCTCACTCCTTGCACTACATTCATAGAGATTTCAAAGTACTAGAACCCATCAGTCTTAAGAAAAAGTGGATTTATCCCTATGCTTGTAGCTTCCTCATTATTTTCTTTGAGTCTATTGAAAATAGGGAGATTGTTTTCATCATGGGTCTCTAGAAATGAGGTTCATGTGCGTTGTCCCCCTACTCTCAGTCACCCTTTTTTAACCCTCTAGTGGTTCCTATTAAGCTTTCTCCTACCTATATTTGGCTAACCCACCTCCCACTCCACTTCTGGTGTAATGTTGGATACTAAGCTATATGTAATATGAAAGTTAATTTCATTAAAGTTGACTCTAATACTAGCCTTTTCTCCTATACTTCCTATACTAGGATTTTGGTAGACTTGGACCTTTCTAAGCCATTCACTTTTGAGATCTCACTAAGAATTGATGAATTACATTGAAGATAGATTATAGACTAAGAAAGGGTCCCATTTCAATGCAAACATTGTTATATGCTACAAGGAATTTAGCACATTTAAGCCCCCATGGTTCTCAACTACACTCTTCTTCTAGCTGGGGAAAAGATATCAAATGATGTCATCTTTTGATTTTTTTCTATTTATTCAGATTCTAGATTGGAGTCACATGTGGTCTCTACACCTCCTTATCTAGATATTATATTTATTTACATCATTTATGCAACTCCTTCTCTAATAGCCCTTATTTTAAGAGATGGTGTTGTTCTTTCTTCAATGGCACTTGCTTTGATATATTTTGTTTCTCTTGCACCTCTTATGGCTATCACTAGTAGTCCCTTGACTTTTGACTTCATTGCTTCGATGGTTCCTAACTCTTTGTTCCTAGACTACTAGGTTCACCTTTTGGGCTTAGCAGTCTACCTATTTGACTCATCTATTGTCTCATATGATTCCTCTAGCATTGTCAGTTTAGCTTCTCTTGAAAAAATATCTCTTCTTGGACTATTGTATGTCCCAAGAAACAAAGTCAATCCCTTGTAGTCCAAAAAACTGAGTTTATCCCATTAGGCTTGTTTTTGGGTTTCAAATCTAATCTTCAAAAGCGTTATTTTTCCTTCTTTATAATTTTGTTCGAAGTATTTTAGCTTTAATGTGTTGTTCTTTTTGGTTGTCATTTGGGTAACCTTGTTATTTTATCCTAAAAGAACTTGCTGTTTAAATGGTTTATTTCTAATCTGTAATGGGTTGGGACCCTTCCCCACTTGCTTTAATAAAAATTAAATGTACATAGGCATAGGAGAAAATATCACTTTAATGCCAAAATTGAAAGGAAAAATCTTGATGAATTATTTGATGAATAGAATAAGTATTCTATAGATAAATAATTATTTCAGCTATAACTATGCATAAAAAGAATAATTTTTTCTTAAGTGATTGAACAATTTAATACTGCACTAGTATCATTTTCCTCATTCATTTAAACAACCTCGAATTTCTTTTAACACAAAACTTGAGTACATAACACTTATTTCTTCCTCACTACAAGAATATATTACAAACATTATCAGACATTAAATATTCAATAAATGATTTTCAACCAACTAGACCTCAATAGATAGAAATTCTTTTCTATGTAGATGTACATATAATGTATAGCTAGTAAAAATATTTGTTAATACACATGACATGTATTGGGAGTGTGACTGTAAGAAAATATTCTTATATATTTACTATCATTTATGCAATTGAAAAATTAATTCTACTTTCATATCTATAAAATTAATCCACAAACGTTACATCCACATGAAATACATCTTGCAATAGAAAATTACAAGAAACTCTTTTACAAGTGTTCGTCACAACTTTCTTTCTATAAGTAAACACATATTAAGATGGAAAATTTCATCTCAATGTCAAGGAGAAATCCAAGTGAAACCTCTAATCTACTTTAAAATAACACAAACCTCCTAGAAGCTAATGGGAAGATCAAACTCTTAGCATTCAACTTTCTCATAAGCCACCTCAAAGCTAAGAGGTCCTTTGGAAGACTTGGGCTATGCATCGACATCTGCACAAGGAACTTATATAACCATTTTTTTAAAACCAAAAACCATTACAACACCACTCCGATGTAACCCATTAGGATTTAAATCACAAGAACCTTTTCCAAGGTTCAAGTTATGAATAGGTGAGGAGACAACCTATATCTTCCAATAGAGTCTATTCCAACAAGGAGTCAACAACTTAACACAACAAATCACATAATATGATAAAAATATTTTGGCACTCAACAAAACTACATCAAGGAAATACAAACATTATTTCTCAATGTTCTAAGAAATAGATGAGTATTTGATGAAGATCACAAGCATACTTCCCTCCAAAACATCTCTCCTCAAGCCTATATTTTTAAAATCCTATCTCACTCTCTTGATACCTAAGCCAAATTAAAAAAAAATGAGAAAAATATACCTTCTCTAAACCCAAAAAATTATTAAATAGAAATGTAAATCTTCTCATTTGTAAATGTTAAAATCACAATTTTCACCTTAAAAAATTATCTTTAAATTTTTTTTAAGCATGTGCACATCCAATGTGTTCAACATCTCCATGAGACTTCTCTTCTTTCTTAAAGGCTTCCAAATTGTTTCCCATGAGAGAATATTATGTAAATGGGAACACTATTCACCCAAGACCTTCCATGTGCCCCACTACGAGGTTACTTGTAGAATACCAAACATCCTATTCATGACTACAAGATTGTATTTTTTGTTGGTTTAGTTAGTTATCAATTTTAGAATGTCTAAACTTAGATATGGATTTAATCTTGCACCCCAAAGTGTCCTCAACACCAAATCCTATAACTTGGCACTCTAAAATAAGATAATTAAAAGGAAATCATAATTAAAATATATCAAAATATCCTCTTAAAATTAAAACTTAGTAATAAATATTGAAGTACACATTTCTCTCTTTACTTAAACCATTTAGCATACTTACTTGTATATATAAGTGCCACAAACAATAAAATATATAATTCACAATATTTAAATATAAATTATATAGTATAAATAATAAATTTCATTTCATCAAGAGAAAATAAACATAACAAAAGACCGTACCTTTTCCATATAGGTTAGGATTATGTTCAACTGGTTTTGATTAGATAAAGTGGGAGAGAATCTAAACCCTTACACAATAGGCATGGGATAGAAGACAAGGGTCCAATGAGGAGTCCGAACAAACAACTTTAGAATCAACAAACACAAAAGAAAACTAGAGCCAACCAAAGATTAAAAAATTGACAAGAACATAAAAACAAAAAAATTTATCAACACAAAAACAAACTATGCATAGAAGACACAAACCAATGGTCTATAGTGTGGGAGTTTCACAACCAGGATTTTCTTACTAAAAGGCAATCTTTTAATCAAACACTTGCTAGATGAAGTAGCAAGGGGCTTAATTTTCACCTTAGCAATGGTCCCAATTGACTTGAGAGCAGAACAAATCACAATTTGCCTAGATTGTTTCTTATTTTCATGTATTTGTTTGAGCTCTTCCTAGATAGCTTGCATTGAAACCAAATTTTTGTGCATCATTTTACTAGTGTACACCACGATCTCCTCTATTTTTCTTTTCAATGTTTTTTGGTTGTCCTAGATCTCTATGACTAACCAAGCCAATTCATTTCTATCCTCTTCCAAGGTCACCTCAGTATTTAGGGCTTTCATTTCCTATTCCAAATTCTCCCACTTTATTAGCCTCTTTGCTATTTCATTTGTAGACTTCCAGACCCTCTCATTCTTATCCTTTTCTTCCTAGTAAGAACCGCTAGCCTTCACCTTAGCCAAAGCCTCCAATCTATTAATCTTTCTTTTAGCAATATTGGGTTAGGAAAGGAGCTATTGGGTGATATCTCTTTTCCTCTTATATGCTCCATAGAGTTTATTGAATTTTTTAATAACCTCCAAAACTCCCATACATGATGAAACAACATAGGGGAGGGGGGATGAGAACCCAAGGAAGAGATGTAGATGATTTAGAGCTACCGTAAAATATTTAGGCTTGTCGGGGATCAAACATGAGCCCATAGACAAATAAGAAGAGGAGTCCTCAAAGATCACTTCCTCATGGGTCTTTTACTAGGGTGTTCCTTTTGTTTCTAGGTTTGGGGTTCAATTTTCTTCATTTTAGCAAAAACGTTTGGATTAACCTGGATTGGAGGGGTGGTTGTAGCTACAAATTGAGATAGGGAAGAAAATATCAAGTAGGAGAAATTTATTTTAATGCCATGTCTAAAATGATTTAGCATAGAAAACAACTGGAAGTGGAATCTCTTATAACTATCATCCAAGGTGATGTATTTCACTAGAACTACTACAAACTCCTTCCTCTATCCTAGGAGGTCCTCCCTCTTGAAGCCATTCTACAAATAAGCAATCCTCTCTCCCAACTTCGACAAAAATCTCTTGAAATAATCTTTGTAATTCCCTTTAATTTTTTCAGGGAAATTCATGCATTCCACCAAGAGCCCAATAGCAGCTGCTATAGATTACACTCCACTAGTTATTCACAATAAGAGTTTCCAATGTCCTTTGAAATATTCATTGTTTATGGAGTTCCTTATATAGTCAATTGCACCCATTAATATTTTCATTATATAACTGGAGCAACTTGAGTTGTGATCAACATAATATGTAAATATTCATCATTCAACTAAATCTAATTCCATTTTACTCATAATAAATCACTTCATTAATAAGTTTTCATTTACATATAACATGTCTATTGTTTACTCCATCTAACAAGGAAATTTATATTTATTACAATGCAACTATTCTCATAAAATAACCTATAATTCTTATGATCTAGAGAATTTATTTATGATCTTAAATTAAATACATGATAAACTAGACATCCCCTTTCATTACTGTCATTAAAATTTGGAACATTTTTTAATTTTAATTTAAACAACATATAATTGATAAGATTTAATGCACATACTCATGATATGAAAATAACAGATTTACTCTTAGTGAGATCATTATCATCAAACACAACTAAATGAAATTACTTATATTAAGCATTCATTTTAATAAATCGACTAGCAACTATTAAATCTCATCAATAAGGAAACGCGCAACAATGCTCATACGGAGATTAGAACTTGCACAACCTATCTCCAAGAGTCTAATACTATCACATAGTAATTGTTACTTATAAAAATAATGATATTATAATAAACTCATAGTATTAGAAAATCTAAGAGTTTCAAGTGGGAATCTCTTAATATAACCTTACATTTTTCATGTTTTAGAGTGTGTAACAATTATGTATTATGAATAATTATTCAATTTATTTCTCATAATTATTGAATAATAAATGAAAATAAGTATTCTCAATAATGAAAACAAGTGTTCATTAGAAATCATTCAATTATAAGAAAAAAATATTTAGTTATAATATGTGAAATTGGTTGGGTCTCCTCTCACTAAACTAGTCTTTAGTAGTTATAAATCTTTCGCTAACATTGTTCACTTGGGATCTCTTCTACATTGTAAATTTGCTAGTGGTTTTGTACCTGCAACTAAAATATGTGCTTCTTTTGTTGCTAGAGACCCTAATGTAGACAGGTATATGATTTAATGTGTTGTATCATCCATGTGGTTGTTTTTGGGGAAAGGTTTTGGAAATTGAAAAATATTTCTCAAAAAGGTGTGATCTATAAATTTGACTAACTGTGGCCTTATCTTAGTGAACTTAATCATTAGATTTCAAAACAATGGTTACCTATTATAGAAGGAAAAATGAATTTTACCCTTATGAAAAGGGTTTCTTTGTTGTTCCTTTAGATTTTATTGAGGATTGTGAGGTTGTCTTTGATGGCTATTTGTGGTTTAGGGGTCCTCATGCCCTATTACTTAAACCATGGGATCCCTTCTTCAAACCCCTCATTGAATCTTTCATGTGTTGCTTATTTGAATCCACATTCCTAATCTTCCCTTTCATTTTTGGTGCAAATATATCCATGTGTCTATTGGTAGTTAAGTGTGTTGCTTAATCAAGGTGGACAACACTACCACAAACTCACACACACCACCTTTTCCTATAGTTTGGTTGAAATAAAGCTATTTAAACCTCTACCTTGAAAGGTTGTTTTACAAAATTTAGATCATTCTTAGACTTAAAGTCATTGGATTATGGAGGTATTCTCTTTCATTGGAGGTGATAGTTTGCCATGAGTCATTTTGCCTTTAATTCCAAATGCATTAATGTCTCGACATACTCCTCTTAGTAGAAGGATGTTGTTCATGAACCTGATATAGCTGATCTACCTAGTTGAGATTTTGAGGCTCTTGAGCCTTATATTGTTTCTACTAAGGTGGCCCCTCCTCCACTTATGTTGTTTGAAGTTAATATTTTGTCTTCTTTGGAGCGTAGTGTTGTTGATCCTTCTACTAGCATTGAGTTGGTCTCTTCAATCCAAGGTTCCGCTCCTTGATCCTTACTCCAAGATTGAACTTGACGAGGATTTTCCGCCTCCCTCTCCTAATTGTATACATATAGACGATGGATTATTGTGGATGATGGTTCTAAGAAAGAAGAAAAGTCCTCTTAAACATGTTTCTTTATAACATGTTTGAATTGAAAGAATTCATCCCTCTTGATCTTATTATGAAATTGTATATGATAACAAGGCTATCATTGTACTATTTGATTGATTATTATTGTTAACTATTTTATATAAAAGATTGGGGCTCTTTCAAATTTATCGTTTGTTAACAATTTAGACTTATTCTATCTTACATTTTGACCAACTTGTAAAAAATCAGAACCCTTATTCCCACACATCTAATAAAAAACGTTAACACTTTGTTCAAAGATATTCATTTGTTCAAAGGTATTCTACACATTCCAAGTAATTATGACGGCAGCCTGGAAAGAAGAAAAATGATTAAATTTATGTCGTCAGATCTTACGCCATGATAAAATGACCAGTAAGTTTAAGCGGAAGATGTTAAACGCATTCAGTTTCTCTTCAATAACATAACAAACACCATGGAAGACGGAATGCAGCGTACTGGGCACGCGATAAAAAAACCACCACTCAGGCCGCAGGCAAATTGTTGTCGCCTCTAAGATTTTATTTCGCACATGAAAATTTGAATATGAAAGCCGTTTCCATACGTGCTCAACGAAGTCCCCCATTGATAGGCGTAAGCGAAAATGTACGCGGCCTCTAGAGGGATTTTACTGTGGACTGGAATATTTGACTTTGAAAGACGTTTCCCTATCTGCTTTCGGTTATAAATAAGGGCCAAAGTGGCCTCTCAGCTTTAAGAACATTATAACTGACTTGATCAGTGTTCGACCATAAGTTCATAAATGATGGCTTTCTGGAGTTATATGAGAATGTTTAGTTTGTTTGTATTGTTGTGGGTTGTAAATTTGGGAGGTCGAGATGCGGTTGTGGCATACTCATCACAAAATGCAACTGCACTAGCGTTCACCTCATGTCTGAGTGGAAATGGTATCGAAAACGTGACGTTCAAAAGCTCTTCTTCATGAAGCAACTACTACTCGATCCTCGAATTCTCTCTGCAGAATCTGCGCTATGCGGAAGAAAGCATGCCCAAACCATACGCTTTGATTGTCCCGTAGAGCAGAGACCAATTACACAAGTCAGTGCAGTGCTCCATACAAGACGGCTGGCAGATCGTCATGCGGAGTGGAGGGCACAGCTATGAGGGTCTCTCCTCTACTTCTCAGGCTCCCAATTTCGTCATCATCGATGTCATGAAATTGGAAAGAGCTGAGATAGATATGAAATCCAATACGGCTTGGTCGGAGTCCGGTGCAACTTTGGGCCAACTCTACTCCGCCATTGCAAACAAGACTTCTCTCTACGGTTTCCCTGCGGGAGTCTGCCCGACAGTAGGTGTGGGTGGGACTTTGAGTGGAGGTGGGTGTAGAATTTTGAACCTTACCTATCCTTTTTATGATTAGCAAACAATAATAGCAAAAAGAATAAATTGCAAAAAGAAATCACAATTCAGAATAAAAAACAAAGTGTTCTATTTTTTGGAATTGCACATACCAATTTTTTTTTATTGCAGTTTAATTAAAAAATTACATATATAAAGAATTTTCAGCCGAAAAGAATTAATAATAACTGCAGTTCTAAATATATTCCCAGCATTGCATGAAAAGCCATGAGTCTCTCAAACTAAAAACAAACTACTCCCGAAATTAAGAATACAATAAGTGCATGCACAACATGTTTTATTTACTAAAAACAAGTTCATGCAAAAGCCAAAACTAAAAATAGGCCTAAGGATTAATGCATGCTGGAGTGCATGCTTTATTTGCATGAATAAACAAAAAACTGATTTAAACTAAAAATAGCTTATGCATGGTGATGAATGGAAAGATTCATGTCCAAACTAGAGCTGCATGTTCAAGGAAGATCTCATCTTCAAACATCTACATACTCCCCCTTGATGCTGAGAGATCTTACTATCTTATCTAGTAGTATAAAAAACTAAGCTTTTGCAACTGCCTTGGCGAATATATCTGCTAGCTGATCCTAGGTGTTGATGTACTTCAATTCAACATCCTTTTTTTACACCAAATCTCGTATGAAGTGATATTTCATATCAAAATGCTTTGTTTTGCTATGATGAACCAGATTCTTAGCTAACTTGATGGCACTCACATTGTCACAATAAATTACTGTAGGTTGAATTTGTTTTTCTCCAATTTCTTCCAGAACTTTTCTGAGTCAAAGAGCTTGTGTAGCTGCTGAGGTAATTGCAACATACTCTGCTTTTGTAGATGAGAGGGCAACAATATTTTGCTTTTTTGAGTTCCAGGTAATTAAACCAGAACCAAAAGAAAAACAATTTCTAGATGTAGATTTACGATCATCCATACTACCTCCCTAATCTGAATCACTAAAGCCTACAAGATTGAACTTTTCAGAAGAGTAGTAATGAATACAAAAACTTAAATTCCCTTTCACATACCTCAAAATCCTCTTGGCTACCTTCATATGTATTTCAGATGGATTTGTCATATACCTTCAAACAAGTGAAACTGAATAGGCAATATCAGGCCTCGTGTGGATTAGAAACATCAAGCTCCCCACAATACTTATGTAAATTGTCTCATCAACTAAATCAACACCATCATCTCTACATAACAAAACTCCATGAGTACTTGGAGTGGAGGCAGGGTTACAATTAGTCATATTAAATTTCTTCAGCATATCATGTGCATACTTTGTTTGACAAATTAAAATCTCATCCCTACTTTGATAAATCTCCATTCCTAGAAAACATTTCATCAAACCAAGATCTTTCATCAAATTATTTCATCATAGCAGCTTTGAATTTATCTTTCATCTTAGAAGTACTACCCATATACAAAAAATCATCAACATACAAACTTATGATCAGAATATCAGTATCTTCTTGTTTGTAGTAAAGAGTAGGATCACTCTTACTTCTTTGGAAGCCATTCTCCTAAAAGTATCCATCAATCTTGGCATACCATGCTCTTGGTGCTTGCTTGAGGCCATACAAAGCCTTCATCAACTTGTACACTTGATGCTCTTTTCCTTCCACTTCAAAACCTTGTGGCTGCTCCACATATACTTCATCTTCTAAGTACCAATTCAAGAAGACACTTTTCATGTCCATATGATGTATGCTCCACTTCTTCTGAGCTGCTAATGAAATCAACATTCTTATGGTCTTTTGTCTTTCTACTAATGCAAATGTCTCTTCATAATCAATTTCATACTTTTATGTGAAACCTTTAGCAACTAATCTTGCCTTGTGTTTTTCAACACTCCCATCACTGTTAAACTTGGTCTTGTAGACCCATTTGGTGCCAATCTTTTTTTTGTCATGTGGAAGTTTTGTTAACTCCCAAGTGCCATTCCTATGAATGGAATCCATCTCTTCTTCCATGGCTTTCACCCAAACCTCATTAGTACATGCATCTTCAAAACATGATTGTTCAAAATCAGCCTTGGCTAATAAAGCAAAATTCACTGTCTCATGCATTAGGTTTTCTTCATGTACTTGATTTCCACTCCTCTGGTGGATGTCACTCAATTTCTTTACCTTCCTTGTAGAACTTGGAGAAGAAGCTGGACTTAAACTTGGTACTGAAGAACTTGATGAAGGGTTTCTTGGTGGAGTTAAATCACTAGATACATAAACATTAGTTGGTTGCTCATGATCAATATCAGCAATTCTATCATCATTCAAAATAAAATTTGGCTTCTCAACATGGCCTTTTTGATGATCATAAACTCCTCTTTCATCAAAAATCACATCCCTTGAGACAATAAGCTTGTTAGTGAGGGGATTATACAATCTATAGGCCTTACTTTTCTCACTATACCCAATAAAAATACATGACTCACTCTTTGCATTTTACTTTTGTCTATTCTGATCAAGTATATGCACATAAGCCAAACGAACAAAAGCTTTGAAATGATTAACAGTAGGCCTTTTTCCATACCAAGCTTCATAAGGAGTTATCTTTTCGAGTGCATTGGTGGGGCTACGATTGAGGATGTACACCGCTGTAGCAACTACATCTTCCCAATAAGAATTGTTCAATCCTTTGGTTTGTATCATGCATCTTGCCATTTCTACCACAATACGATTCTTTCTTTCAACTACCCATTCTATTGAGGTGTGTATGCAGTTGTGAGTTGCCTCTTGATGCCATTAAGATCACAATAACTCTGGAAAGCCTTTGAGAAAAATTCTCCTCCACGATCAGTCCTTAAAAATTTGATCTTGCATCCTTTCTCATTTTCCATGAGGACTTTGAAATTCTTGAATGTATCCAAGGCTTCATCTTTAGCCTTCAAAAAATATACCCAACAATTTCGTGAGTAATCATCAATAAAAGTGATGAAATATGATGACTTACCCAAACTCTTAGTTTGCATAGGACCACATATGTTTGAATGGACAAGCTAAAGTGGGTGATGAGCCCTCCATGCATTGTCCTTTGGAAACTTTTCTCTTGCATGCTTTCTTTTAGCACAACCTTCACTAACCTCCTTGTGTTCCTCAACCTTGGGCAAACCAAAAACTAATGCATGCGAGGTTAGAAACTTCAAAGTATGAAAATTTAAATGCCCATACCTCAAATGCCATAACCAACTTGAATCCTCATAAGCCATATTTTTCAAACTATTGTTATGTTCACCAAACCTCAAGGGGAACATTCTATTTCTTGTCATAGGAACAACAGTGATCACCCTATTACCCTTATTCTTATCGTAGATTGTACATGTCTTATTCTCAAAGACTGCTTTATAATTTTTCTCACATAACTGCCCAACACTTAACAAATTGTGCTTCAATTGTGGAGTATAATAAATATCATGAATACTCTTTATACCTTCTTTTGTTTAGACCTCCATAGTACCTTTGGCAGGAACCTCCAATGATTTATCATCACCAAGATGGATCTTGGATTTGAAACTTCCATCCTATGTTGAGAACAACTTCTCATTCCTTGTCATATGGTTAGAGCATCCAGAATCTAGGTACCAAACAGCTTTACTAGTATTTTCACCCTTGACATAACATAAAAATAAGTGACCAGGAGGATTCTCACTACTTTCTTGAGCATAGTTAGCACTTTTACCTTCTTTCAATCTGCATTCTCTTTCAAAGTGGCCATACCTGTTACAATGGTAACATTGAACATTTCTCTTATCAAATCTGCCTCTACCTCTTCCTCTGAAACCACCTCTTCCTCTTGAGCCACCTCTACCTCTACCTCTTGAAGAATTTTGGCTTTGCCCTTTACCTTGGCCTTGATTGATTTTGGCACTACTACTGCTTGCATCTTCATTTTTTTGTGATTAGCAATTTAGAGAAAAACGCTTTCTCTACACCTTCAAAAGAATCTTTTAATCTTTCTTCATGAGACATCAGAGATCCAACCAATTGATCAAACTGTAGTTTTGTCAAATCCTTGCTTTCTTCTATGATTATTGCTACATGATTCCATCTGGGTGTCAAAGATCTCAACACCTTTTTAATCAAAACTCCATTGCTTACAATTTCTCCAAGTGTAGCCATTTTATTGACCACATGTTTGACTCTAACACAATAATCACTTATACTTTCAGCTTCTTGCATCTTCAAATTTTTGAAATCTCACTTCAATGTTTGAAGCTTGACCACTTTAACTTGATCACTACCTTGATAAGCTTCTTGTAGAGTCTTCCAGGCATCTTTGGTAGTTGTTGCTACTGATATTCTCAGAAATAAGCTCTTATCAAGAGCTATCTGAATGTGAAACAAAGCTTGAGCATTCTTTTTCCATGCTTCCTTTCTTGTTGTTCTTTCAATGGCTGTAAGGGCATTCCAATCAGTTGTCTCCTCATTACCTGATTCAATAATCTCCCACAAATCTCATCCAATCACAAAGGTCAGCATCTTAATGCACCAATAATCATAATCATTCCCATCAAATTCTGGAACGGGCATATGGTTAGAATTCAACATGATTAACTTTGGCAAAATTCCAACAATAAAACTTTAACCCAAAACAATTTTACCTGTTCTGATACCACTTGCAGAATTTTGAACCTGACCTATCCTCTCTGAACCAGCCGATTAGCAAACAATAACAGCAAAAGGAATAAATTGCAAAAAAAAATCACAATTTAGAACAAAAATAAAGTGCCCTATTTTTTGGAATTGCACACACCAATTTCTTTTATTGCAGCTTAATTAAAAAATTACATATATAAAAGATTTTCAGCCTAGAAGAATTAATAATAACTACAGTTCTAAATATATTCCCAACATTGCATGGAAAGCTATTGAGTCTCTCAAACTTAAAATAAACTACTCCCTAAATTAAGAATACAATAAGTGCATGCATATCATGCTTTATTTACTAAAAACAAACTCATGCAAAAAACAAAACTAAAAATAGTCCTAAGGATTAATGCATGCTGGACTACATGCTTCATTTGCATGAATAAACAAAAAACTGATTTAAACTAAAAATAGCTTATGTCTGGTGATGAATGAAAAGGTTCATGTCCAAACTGAAGATCTCAGCTTCAAACATCTTCAAACATCTACAGTGGACTTGGGTTGCTCTGCAGACCACGTTATAGATGCCCTGCTTGTGGACGCCAATGGAAATTGGTGGACAGAAAGGGGATGGTAGAAGACGTATTCTGGAACCTCCGAGGCGGCGGCGGAGGGAGCTGGGGCGTGCTTGTGGCGTGGCGGATAAGGCTTGTCAAAGTGCCTCCCGTAATCAGTGTCTTTAATGTCAACATGACAGGATACGATAACGTGACAGAGCTTGTAGAATGATGGCAATCTGTTGTACCGTTTGCCCCCGAGGATCTCTATATCCATGTCTTTGTGTTCGGAGGCAGTCCTGTTAGCCTTACCTTCAATGGAATGTATTTGGGTCCCTTACGGCCTCAACTCCGCAAACTTGTCTATGAGATCTATCCTGATATGGGTTTGGTCGCCGCTGATTGTAACGAGACAGACTGGATCGGCTCGGTCATCTCGACTGCTGTGGCCAATGGATATTCTGCCGACCTCGTCAACAGATATCTTTCCACCAAAAGGTACTTCAAGAATAAGTCCGATTATGTGAAGAGCCCTATCTCTTCATCAGGCCTACAGGGGGCATGGAAGATTATGGAAGAGAAGCCCGACAGCCAAATGATATTGGCTCCCTTTGGAGGCATAATGAATACGATACCATCCACTCGGATTCCCTTCCCCCATCTAGCAGGGTATTTATACGAAATTCAGTATGTACTCAACTGGGACGACGCTTCCGAAGATGTAGAGTCTGTGGCATGGATGCGAAAGTTGTACGAATACATGACTCCTTATGTTTCAAAATCTCCCAGAGCTTCTTACGTCAACTACATAGACCTTGACTTGGGCCATGCATCTGCTAATGGAACCTCCACCGTAGAACAGGCAAAGTCGTGGGGCGAAAAGTATTTTGGTGTGAATTTCTTCAGGCTAGTGCATGTCAAGACTAAATTCGATCCCAACAATATTTTCGAGAATGCTCAGAGCATTTCCCCACTCAGTCACAGTTGATTAATATGTCTTTCTTAGATTTCCATATTCATTTAGAATAGAAGGTAGAAGCTTTCATGATTAGGAATTAAATTCATCCAATAAACCGACACTACTATTCTCTAATAGGAATAGTGAATGTGCCGTGCAATCATCATTTAACAATGTGATATTGGATAGAAAATAAATTCATGCAGTTGGTAGAATCTTACGGTATGGTATTTAAATAAATTTGTCTCGAAACATAAACAGTCATTCATCGTTTACTGATATTGAATTTTATTTTATGATAGGATAAATCATCTTTTGTTCCTAAATATGCTTAGATAATTTAATTACAGTTACTGATTCTGACCTAAGAGAATGATTTAAGGCTGATATTAGAATAAAAAGCAAAAATTAAATATCAAAGGTATTCCATAGAAAATTGAAGGTAGAAATATTGTAAAAAAATGATGTGTTGTACATTTAATTAGAGCGTTCACTAGATTATTTAAGAATTTATAAATTGATTATATTGTTCCCTAGTTTATACATATAATTATAAACCTAATCTTCTCATTTTAAAAAATGATCTAGAATGCCAAAGTGAACTAATAAGAAATATAATTATAAACCTAATCTCCTCATTTTAAAAAATGATCTAGAATGCCAAAGCGGACTAATAAGAAATAAAAGACTGACACATTTTTTTCTGATCACTTTGCTTATATTTGAAAGCAAGTGTTGTCTAAGAAATTGTTTGGGAATCGGTTAAGTGGTAACCATATTTTTCTCATTTTAATTCTTAGATAAATTTATTTAAGTAGTTTATAAGGTTAATTTAAAAAAAAAAGGGCATAAGTAGCTGAAATAATACATGTTCATATATCCTATAATAATGCTAACAAAAAATATTTAATGGCAAAATGAAAAATAAATAAAAAATTACAAGGATAAACATTCATTATCTATAATATTTAGGAAACTAATACAAACTAAGAAAGAATGGATGGCTGGTAAATATTTATCTCAACATGGTTTACTTACAATTGAAGAGAAGTGGTGTATATAAATATTGTTTGGAAATTGAATAAATTAAGGTCCTCTACCATTCATTCAAGCATATTATGGTATTTTAGTAAATTTGAATTAAAATATAAATATCCATTCATTGTTTTTTGATATTGGGTTTGATTATGAATACCATTTTCATAATTTTTAATAATATTATGAATATTTCATTTGATATATGTAGGTGTGTATAAAATAAAATACAATTTCTTAAAATATCAATAAAAAATATTTTTGCATTAATGATATGTGTTTATACATGTAAGATCTTACCCTCCAAAAAGATAATCACAAATAAATTGTGAACTCTTTATGTAAAGTATATGAGAATAAATTCACATATCAAATAAACAAACAAACATTATTTTTGCCATGTTTTCTAAATGTGTACAAAACGAACAAGAAAATTTCACAATCAACACCACACTTGAAATTGAAACACTTTACAAAAACCTTGGTCTAAACTTTCAAGTATCCATCCACGTTCTAAAACAAAAACATTGAAAAACAAAATTGTCATTGAAACATTGAACCCGTGTTCTCAAAACAATCATTTCAAATCTCTTGAGACATCACTTTTGGAGTTTTGATCTTTTAGGTCAATGCATAGTCACACCATTCTAGCTTGCCATACCTTTTAGGTCCTTGCATAGTCTTCACCTAGTTGCACCTTTCATCCTTGCATATCTCATTTGATTATACTTAGTCCTTTGCATACCACCCTTAGATCAATCCTTTGCGTAACACCCTTAGATCAAACCTTTGCATACCACCATTAGATTATATCGTTGCATAATCCCCTTAGATCATACCCATAATCTTTGCATAGCCTACCATCATTGCTTTAGGAGATAACCTTAAACCTTACATAAGTGCCTTAGGTCATTTCATCATTGGTCCTAGCATTTCATTTATTCATATCTGTAGTACTTGCATACCAAAAATTGAAATAAAAATAAAAATCTAAAATCCAAAAAAAACATTGCTTGCACTTAGGATTTCTTGTCTTAGGTCTAACATCAAATTTCGATCATCAATCACCCTTATCACTTGAGGTGCATATTCCTTATGTTAGGAAACTTATTAGTTTCTTTGAGTTGGTATTCTACTTGGAGTTCATCATCTCCTATCATAGCACACCTTATTTTTTATCACTTATCCTTGTGTCTATCCATCATAGCACAAGTCAAACCTCACATTGCAAATATTTTCAGACCTAGAGTATCCTTAGTCCTTGTATCAAACATCATTCATCCTCATATCACATTTAAGGTTAGCTGCACATCAATTTTCTATCATATTGATCGCATTTTTGCATCAATCCTTTAGTAGTCATATCACATAGATTTCATCTTTACATTGATCCTTAGTTGCATCCCAATCTCACTCATATCATATAGTTCCCCCTTTGTACATTAGGGTTTGCATCATAACTTGAGTCTCATTCATCGTCATATACAAAAACCTTAGGTAAAAGATTAGATTATGTCTCCTAACTCGAGAATCAATTTTTTTCAAAATCATCTTGGAGGCATGCCTCTGCTCGCCCTATGGGGAAATAACTGGATTCTTTAGATACCATCACAACCAGAGGGCTTCCCTGGTTGGAGATGTCTTATTGATTTTGATGAAGAAGAACACATTAGTATTGCAACTAGTGAAACTAGTGACACAAGTGAAACAGGTGATGAAGAAATAAATAAATCCACCATTGATGAAACATTTTATGATCATAGATTTACTAAACTTATTAAAGAGGTGGTTAAGCATGATCCACGAGCATACTTCAAAGCCCTTGATGATGAGGGAATTAAATTGCCACCTAATTTTGGCATAACATTTCTCATTGTTAAGGACAAATCAAGAGTTAGTAGATCTAACCTGCAAGGACAAACAATGAGGAGAGGATAAAATATCATAGATCTTTCTACTTGCAACCAAGATACAAGAGATCCACAAAAATATCAAAACCTATGCTTACCAGATATCCCGTTTTGAGTGAATTGAGAGCATTGAGACAAGGAATAGACACTCTCAAGAATAAGAAGGCATTGTCACACAAGTTTTCTATTGAGGACATATGTCCCTATCCTTTTGATCCAAGTATTCTGATGCCACCTTTTCCTAGTCATTGGGAAATACCAAACTTGGATAAGTACAGAGGAAAAGGGGACCCTAGAGATCACTTGAGAGAATTTTGTGTTGCTACCTTGGAATTCATAGTAGACAAAACATACCTTATGAGACTCTTTTCTCGAAGTCTTGGATGATGTGACATGGAATGGTTCTCCAGATTACCTCCAACGATCAAATATCTCCAAGAATTTGCTGATAAGTTCATTTCACATTATGCTTACAACTGCGAACATGAGGTATCCATGATGGACCTATTCAACACAAGACAAAAACAAGGAGAATTTTTTGTAATATTTTTTCAAAGATGGCGACATTTAAAAAACAAAACACCTTGTGACATTCTCGATAAGCAACTTGCTGACCTCTTTTGTCACAACTCAAACAAGCAAATTGGAAGAGAACTTTGTCTCAGATGTTTAGACTCTTTGAGGAAGTAATAGACTTGGGATGTCACAGTGAAAAAATGCTTATTGACAATGGTATTATAAAGATAAATGATAATAAAGATCACAAAGGATCGAGTTCAAACCATAAAACACCCTTTTGGGCTAAGAATAAGAATGTGGTTAATGATGGATTTCTTGACATGAAAAATACTAAAACATCATCATTTGTTTATAACCTTAAGGGTTCATCCTCAGATAAAGGAAAGGAGAAACAAAGAAGCTTCCCTAAATGAAATTTTACACCATTGGGACAACCGCTCGAATTACCATTGAAACAAATCCTTGAAAACAATCTTATAACATTTCCAGAGATAAGGGAATACGATCCTCAAGTTAAACCCCCATGGTGGAATGATGATCACTTTTGTGACTACCATAGACACAAGGGTTATAAGACTAATAGTTGTAATAAACTCTGACATGTCATAAAAGACCTTCTTGATGAGGGAAATATTTTGGTTGATGGACATACTCCTTCTAGTAACTTCGATGATGAGATATTAAAAAATCCTTTCCCTAAGCATGACAAGGATAAAGGGAAGGCCCCAAAATCTAGCGATGGGATGAACTATACCAATGCTAAATATGACTATACCATAAACAACATTAGTAAGGCCAATAATCATGTGAACACTTTTATCATAAAGGGGAAATAAACTAATTGCAATGTTACCACCCGTAGAGGCACATTTGTTCTTAAGGGCTCTAATTCTAAACCTGCTACACCATCTTCGCAATACAACCTTATATATAATTCAAGGAAGATGCTCGCACATATTTATATACTTGAGTTGCTACGCGTATCCCTTGAGCGCAAATCTATCCTTGATTAAGCATTGACTACCACTACCATGCCTAAAAACTTACATGTAGATCAATTCTAAGCTATGGTGGGACACATCACCACCCAACCTCATACCCTAACTTTTACTGAGAATGACGACTCATTCATGCAACAACCCCACAATGCGCCCTTACACATTGAATTCCTTATCCATAGAGTCAAAACCAAGTGAGTTCTGATAGACGAAGGAGTAGGTCTAAATATTTGTACCTTGAAGCTGATCATAGAACTAGGGTTCGTTGAAAGCACGGTTGATACAACGATAAAGATTACAATAAAGGCATATGATAAAGAGGAACACTCACCTAAGGGATCAATCACATTTCCTATAAAAGTGGGAAGTGTAGTAAAGGATGTGATTTTCCAAGTCCTTTATCTCCCCTTGACCTATAATATTCTCCTTGAAAGGCCCTGGATCCATGAAATGCAAGTTGTACCCTCTACATACCATAAATGCATCAAATTTACGTATAATGGTGTCGAAGTTACTCTACCAGCATATCCAAATCCTTTTATGTATTTCAATAATCTGAGTTCTAAGATTGAATCCATCATTCCTAGCAATTATGATACACATCCTTCTCAAGCATATGTTGACCCTGATTCTTTGAAAGCATCCACATCCAAATCTAATGAAGTTGAGATTAGAATATAGGTGAAAGAATAGGGAGTGGGAGAATATTCTATGAGTCATGCTCTTTGCATCGAAAAGTCACCAAAATCTCTTCAAACGTTTTTAAATTAGAAATTAGATTTTTTATTTTTAATTTAGAAATTTAGCTTTTTAATTTTTAAATTAAAATTTATTTTTTTATTTTAAAATTAGAAATTAGACTTGATTTTTTTTAATAAGATTTAGATTTGAGTTTAATAAGATTTTAGATTTTAGATTTTAGATTTTGTTTTTAATTAGATTATAGTTTTAGTTTTCTAAATTAGAAATTAAATTTTTACAATTTACATTTTTTATTTGTTAATTAGATTTTAATTTTTGTTAATCAGGTCAATTAATTTTTACATTTTATTAGTTGGACTTTTAGTTTAAATTTTTCTTTAATTGGGTTAAATTGCCTATAGCATTTGATTTGTTTGTTAACTTTATTTAAAATTTTGCGAGGCTAATCTTTGTTGCTTTGTGTGTTTGTGCAGGTTTCCTCTTATGGCATCTAATTTTGTGTGTCGAAGATAATCTCTTAAAACTACTAATGTCATTTTATGCAAGATGCATGTCGAAGAAATGGTGATTTTAAACTGGTTGTCTAATTTTTAGATTAGATCACATTTCAAATTGGTGCTCTAAAATTAATCGGTTTATTTTGTGCCTTGAGCAATAAGACTCTTTTTTGTTTTACCTTTTAGAGGGCCTATCTCTCGAGAAGCCCTTAAGGCTTGATGACAGGGAACGACCCAAGTGGTAATGGGATAAAGCCAAGCTCTTCTGAATCACTATAAATAAATGTGTTTGTGATGAAAGTTGCAAGCAACGAGTGTTGATTAGTTCATACCAATGATGTGTCTCCCCATAAAATCTATAGAGTGCAACCTCTATAGGCTAGGAGACTTCCTTAATGGAGCTTATGCGATCGCATGTATGGCCACTCGAACAGATGCCCTTATTAGACACCCTCTGTGTTAGAAGCCAAAAATCTTTTTGTTGGTGACACAGGAGGTCGAACCTCTGAAGCGGCTTACATTATTACAGTTCTTAGTAGAGATACGAAGTTCACCATGAGGAGTTTTTGTGGGGACTAGTTTTTAGCTACCCTAGAGAAGTGAGTGCCGAGGGTGGAGCCAGTGGGGTCAAGCATCTTAGTATCCGCTCTGAATTGCATAGCTCGGGGTAACCCCCAAGTGAGATTCAACAACTATTGTCCTAGCTAGCCATAGGATTGTGCTTGAATGTGTTTTTATTGCAAAATCAAACAAACATTCTATTTGTCATTTTTTTTGAGTGTGTGCAAAAACAAACAAGAGCATTTTATAATCAACACCACACATGAAATTGAAAAACTCTACAAAAACCTTGGTCTAAACTTTCAAGTATCTATCCATGTTGTACAATAAACACATTGAAATATAATGTTGTCATTAAAACATCGAACTTGTTTTCTCAAAACAACCATTCCAAATCTCTTGAGACATCATTTTTCAAGTTCTGATCTTTGAGGTCCTCACATAGTCACGTCATTCTAGCTTGCCATACCTTTTAGGTCCTTGCATAGTCTTCACTTAGTTGCACCTTTTATACTTTCATATCTCATTTAATTATACCTAGTCCTTGCATAGGACCCTTAGATCAAACAGTTGCATAGTACCCTTAGATGAAACCTTTGCATACCACCACTAGGTTATACCCTTGCATAATTCCCTTAGATCATACCCATAATGTTTTCATAGCCTTACATCATTTTCTCAGGACACACCCTTGCTCCTTACACACCTTCGTTAGGTCATACCTAAATTCTTTCATATAATTCCACCATCTTCCTTTAGGACTTAATCCCACCTCTTGCATACTTGAATTAAAATTCTAAAAACCCCAAAAACATTAGTTGCACTTATCTGACATCAACTTTTGATCATCAATCACTCTTATCACTTGAGGTACATTTTCCTTGAGTTATGGAACCTATCAATGTCTTTGAGTTGGTATTCCACTTAGAGGTTGTCATCTCCTGTCATAGCATGCCCTCTCTTTGATCACTTATCCTTGTGTCTATCCAGCATAGCACATGTCAAACTTCACATTGTAAATATTTTTCAGACCTAGAGTATCCTTAGTCCTTGCATCAAACATAATTCATCTTTATATCCCATTTAAGGTTTAGTTGCACATCACTTTCCTATCATATAGATCACATTTTGCATCAATTCTTTAGCACATTCCCATCTCAATCATATCACATAGTTTACACCTTAATCTTTGTATTGATCCTCAGTTGCATCCTAATCTAACTCATATCATATAGTTTCCCCATTGCATTTTAGGGTTTGTATTCCATCTTGAGTCTCATATATTGTCCTAGGTCAAAGGTCAGAACTATTATAAATCTTCATGGATACCTTGGCTCAACAAATTCAAGATCTCAAGAGAGAAATATATGACATTCAAGTCCAAAAAAGTGAATCAATGACCTCTTTTGAGAGACAAATTCACGATATCAAGAGTGAAAAACTTCAACAAATGCTAAAAAGACTATATAAGATGGAACAACAAGTAATTGAAAAGAAAAATCCAAACCTCAAGAAAAATCACATGAATCCTTCACCAAGAAAACAAGACATTTCCTTGAAATATTCCTCAGATAGACAGTTTACACCTTTGGGAATATCTATTGAGTCATCTTTGAAAGAGATTCTTGAGAAAAATACTATCACATTGCCTAGCACAACCCCATGAGGATGTAAATTTTCTAGTAACTATTGTGCGTATCATCAACAAAACAAGCATAAGACTTCAAAGTGCATGGAGTTAAAACATAAAATTCAAGGCCCCCTTGATAATGGTGTCATCAAAATTGAAGATTCTAATGACTCACCTAAAGAGAAACAAGGCATTAATCCTAAGCATGGTCAAAATTATGAACCTATGTCGAGGGGTAAGTGCACAAAGATGGTGGTAAAAAAGGGGGGTATAAGTGGACACTTTTTTATTTTCTGAAATCAAGTGAACCTGAACTTGGAAGCAACATTTGAAAGTCATCAAATCAAGATATGAAGATAATAAAAGAACAAATATTGTAGTACTCTGAATATAGTTTCCAAAATACTAAAATTTTTCAAAATTGGATAAGATTAAGGGGGTCAAATCCTTCACGCACGAAAAATAGACCCTAATTTTTTCTAAAAAACATAACATAGTGTCTGACGTGTGCATCAAAAAAGTCATAGTTAGATTTAGTATTTTGATAAATCCTTTGGCAAAAAGATATTTAAGAGTGAGAACTATAAGATGTGTATTTTTTTGTAATTTTTTGTTGAGTATTTATTTTTTTAATATTTTTCCAATCGAGCACATCCTAAAAATTAGGTACCTGTTCGTGCACAAAGCATAAGTTGCACTAAAAAAAAAGAAAATACAATTTTTTTTTAATTGTAAAGAATCAAGTGCACTATAATAATATATAAAGTGTTTTAAATTTGGATAAGTATATAAAAAGTTATTAAAAAAATGGTGCACCTATGTTTGTGAGAACTATGGAGACACTGGTAAAAAAAATTAATTAATAATATGTTATTGTTGTTAAAATTTTAAAAAATTATATGGTTAGAAAGCTCAAAAGATGGGTGAAAATATGGTGGCAATTTTAGAAATACCCACTTGATGAAGTGTAAACCTGATGATGATAAAGTCGATAAACCAAGTTGATAAAATAAAACACGTCAAAAATGAGAGAAATTGAGGGAAATCAAACTTCCAAACCGTAGCTTTGTCATCTAGGCCTATTTCCAAGCCTAAATAGTCAAAAGCGCATACACACTATTTTTACTATAAACAACGCATACGCACTATGTTTACTATAAATAGTGTGTACGTGCTAAGTTTGTTTAAATTTTGGGTGTGTGTATAATATGATATTGTATATATAATATGTGTATATACATATAATATATAATATTTATATATATGTATATAATAATATATAATATATTAAGTATATATATACACATATAAGTGTATTGTCTCCCCCTCAAGCACATAAAAGGTGCCTCTCTCTCTCTCTCTCTCTCTCTCTCTCTCTCTCTCTCTCTCTCTCTCTCTCTCTCTCTCTCTCTCTCTCCTTCTCCCTTCCTCCATACCCCATCCCTCTCTCTCTTCTTCTCTCCCTCCCTCCCTCCATACCCCATTTCAACCATGTCTACACTTCTATAGAAGTAAGTGAATTTATTTCTTGTCTACAACTTCCTCTCTAATTTTTATCATGTATGCTCTCCTAACAAAATTGATGGATGGATTTGTGTGTGTATATTGAATAGGAGGAATAGAGTTTAAAATTGAACCACGGGTGATTTACCATGACAAACAAGGAAACCTGCAACAATATTCTTCTCGAAGGTGTTTTTAGTGAGAAGAGAAGATATGGAAAATAGTGTCAACAAAGAAAAATAACGAGTCAGAGTGCCTACAATATGTTTTTCAGAAGGAAACAACCGGTAGGAAGAGAAAGAGGAAGAGTAACACATATGATGTCCTGGAGAACAATAGTGGTGGGTATACGAGAGTTCCCATGTTGTTACACAATGCCTATCACCTAAAGAAATTAAAGTTTGTTGTAAGCATGGCAGTGGTAGTATATGATGATCATCACTTGTCAAAAGGCTTGTAAGGGTACATACCCATGAAAGAAATCAAGTGTGTAATTCCTATAGTCACAATCGAGATCAATCCTATAACCTTGAAAATTTAATAGCATCATATGTTGTAGAAAGGCAGTACTCTTAGGGTTAGGTCAAGCTCTTACACTTTCTTTTTAGTGAAGCCTCGTTGTTTGTTCACTTGGAGTCTCTCTTATGCTAACAATGGTCTAACTTAGCTATATCAAAACTAAACTACTGATGTTCTATTGTATGATGTTATATTCATAACTTTAAATAATATATCATTTTATTAGCCCACAATATGACCCCTTAGGTGTCATTAGAGGTCATATTGTTTGCTAAGAGGTCATATGGTGTCCTGTGACCCCTTAGGACACCATATGACCCCTTAAGACACCATACGATGCATAAAAATACCATATGGTGTCCTAAGGGGTCATAGGATTCCATATGACTCCTCAAGACACTAGACAACCCATAACAACACCATATGGTGTTCTAAAGGGTCATATGGTATTCTAAAGGGTCATATGGTGTTCTATGACCCCATAGGACACTATTTGGTATCGTTATAGGTCCTATGGTGTGCTAAGGGATCATACAGTGTCATATGACCCCATAGATGTTGTTAGGGGTCATATCGTGTTATGCTCTCTCTCTCTCTCTCTCTCTCTCTCTCTCTCTCTCTCTCTCTCTCTACCTTCCCTCCCTCCCCCTCTCCCTCTCACCCTCTCTCTCTCTCTTCCTCTCCCTCCCCCTCCTTCTTCTCTCCCTCTCTCCCTCCATCCTTCCCTGCCTCCCTTCCGCCCCCCTACTATATCTATCTATCCCTCTCCCTTCCTCTCCCCCCTCCTTCTTTTCTCCCTCTCTCCTTCCTTCGCTCCCCCCTTCTCTCTCTCTCTCTCTCTCTCTCTCTCTCTCTCTCTCTCTCTCTCTCTCTCTCTCTCTCTCTCTCCTTCCACCCCCTCCTTCTTCTCTCCCTCCCTCCCTCCCTTCCACCCCCCCTCCTCTCTCCCTCCCCCTACTCTCTCTCCTTCTCTCTCTCCCTCCCTCCCTTTTCACTCACATTTTTTCTACTACAAATAGCATGTACGGGGTACTAAACTTAGTAGTTCACTGCCCTGCCATAACTTTTTTAAGGCATAGGAGCACATACACGATTCTTATTACTTGTAAGAACGTGAAAGGTACTGAGACTATTAGTTCCCTACCCTGTCATAATATTTTTTAGGCTTGGGAGCACATATGTGCTACTTATTAGTAAAGAATGGAAAAAAATATCGTTGGCCTTGCCAACATTTTATGGACTAACAATGCGCACATGGTTATTAATATACTATGTACGTGGTACGTAGAAATAGTTTTAGTTGCCCAAGAGCCTCAATGGCCTCAATTTTTTTTTGAGGTAGTTGAAGGCCCCACTTCAACTGTGTCTGTACTTCTATCATTGTTTTACACATAGAAGTAAGTGAATATTTTGTTTTTGCATGATTTCAAATGATTGAGTTGTTGTTCTTATTATTTTTGTCAATATTATTGTGATTGTTTAATAGTTTGATTCAAAAAAATAATTATAAGATGCATATTTATGGTTATTTGTTTATTTATGAATTTTTATTTGCATATATATATATAATATGATTCTATTTAGGACAATCGATATCAACCATGGGAAAGAACAAGTGAGGAATCATAGAACAATGAGAGGCTGAAAAAGAAAGACAAAGGCAACGTATGAAGAAATTGCATGACATAAGAACAATGGGAGAAGAAGGTAATTGTTGTTCTTATTAGTTTTGTCAATATTATTGTGATTGTTTAATAGTTTGATTCAAAAAAATATTGATAAGATGCATAGTTATGGTTATTTGTTTGTTTATGAAGTTTTGTTTACATATATATGTAATATGATTCTATTTAGGAGAACCGATATCAACCATGGGAAAGAACAAGCGAGGAATGATAGAACAACAAGAGGATGAAAAGGAAAGACAAAGGCAAAATATGAAGACATTACGTGACATAAGAACAATGGGAGAAGAAAGTATGTCATCCTCAACATCTCAATTTGATTTACCAAATGAACATAATGCACCTAATGTAATTGAAGAAGAGACATTTGATTTACCATATGAACCTAATGCAATTGGAGAAGATACCACATTGAATAATTAATTAAATTATGAACATACACCTTCTCTATTTGATGAATTAAATATACATAATTTACCAATGTCAATTCCTCCTAGAATCATTCGTAGGAAACCAAAGTATCTAATTGACATTGATGAGAATATATTGAAGCCAATGCCCAATAAAATGAATGAACGAACTTGTAGGAGAATGGTTAAAATAATATGGAAAAACTATTTTGAAAACTTAAATCAAACCGCAAGATGTCAATTAATTATTCAAATGATTAAAAATTTGAATTTTAGAGAGAATGAAAATTCTAGGCCTAAGATCATCTAAAAGTAACAGTGAAAGAACTATTGTGAGAAATCTATTTGATGCATATCAAGCTATTGGTTTAAAATCATGTACTAAATATTATAATGCTACCCGACGTGTCATTACATCAACCATAATGATCAAGAAAATTAAAAAAAGATCATTTGATAAGCAAAACAAGTAAGTCATTAAACGCTAGTAGAACAATATTAAGTAAAGCATTAAAGAGGCAGGAAAAAATAGAGGAACCTAACAATAATTCTCTTTGGGCATTCTCGGGTAGACTACCACGCAAAGACAAGGTTGTTGTTGATGCACTAAGAACATTAATTGAAAATTTTTGGCATGACAATACAAGAGTTTTGCCCAACCAAAGAGATGTTGTTAGAAGGCAAATCAGGTCTACAAATCATGAGCCACATGCCAAACACTATTTGGATATGACTCAAACTAAAATTGATGAAAGATTCCTTCAAAAGTTTCTTCAAATAAGAATTTTTCAAAGATTTTTTGAAATTACAAAACCTTTATATATTAAGATTAATCATGTATGCACAATGTGTTGTTGTAGGATTCATATTGAATTTTCCATGCACTATGATATTTTTCATCATATTTATTCTACTTTGCACACTAACGATGTTTTGAAAGAATGCAATATACAAGCACCTCCTAAGTCGGTAAGAGAATTTATTTCAAGTGTGGTATGTAATAGACATGATGGTTGCATTTATCATAAGATGCCTTGTTCGGAAGGTTCTTGTACTATATGTGGTGGTTTGCAATGTTTACTAAGATGCGTACATTTGGAGAGCACACATGAAATTGCTATGAAACTATTTTCTTTTGGAAAATACAAGATAGTCACATATGGAGTTAAAGATGGAAAATATTTGAAGAGATGTGAGCTATTGAAAAAAGATATATGTGTAGCTGAATTTATGAAAATGTTTCAAGAGAAACTAGTTTATGAGTACATAATGCATACACATAGAGCTCGATGGTTAGATGAGAAATTCAAGTTATGTAAGGACACATTTCCTCTTGGCACCATTGTCTCTATTGTTGATTTCGCTGAAAATTATACACTACAACCTCAAAATGAAGCACACTCTATGTATTATCATTCTACACAAGTTTCTATTTTTATACACATAGCATTCATGCATGCAAATGATAGCACAGAGGAGGATAGAAAGGTTGTAAGAGAGTATCACTTCTACATAAGTGATGATCGTACTCATTCATTGAATTTTGTACAAGGATGCTTTAAATTTTTCTATGATAGTTTAAGGGAAAGGAACATACGATACAACTGACACTTAGTATGGTCAGATAATTGCACCACACAATTCAAGAATGCAAGGATGTTTTATTGGTTGACAAGGATGCATATGACAAGTGGTGTACAACATTTTTGGGATTTCACTGAGTCTGGACATGGTAAGGGAGAGCATGATGGTGTAGGAGAATGTGTAAAAAGAGCCCTAGCTAGAGAAGAATTGAAGTACGAAGGTGGTGCTGAGTTGATAGATGTAGAAACAATTGTGAGATGGTGTAAGTCTACGATGGGTCCAGGTAATCTAGGTACGTCATTGGTTCGTAGATATTTTTGGTTGATTACTGAATCTAACATTGAAAACTATCTAGATTGTTGTACACTTGTAGGATCAAGTGACATGCACTCATTTATGAGTTCAAATTCAAGTTCACTGGTAATTTATATGAGACAGATGGTATATTTTTTCTCTTCATGCATGTATTGTTTGTGGGAAGAATGTGAATCACAAGAGTGGGTTGACAAATGGTCTTGTAGACCGTTGGTTCCCATTGATACATATTAAATTCCTAGAGCACTACAATTGAGCCAGATGGAGACATCAGTGGATTTTGACCATGTATTTGACCTAGTGGAGTCAGGTGATTTTTTGAGTTAATTTTTTTGCAAGTATTCTTTTTGGTTCATTTTGTTGTACATCATACTTTATGTTTGGTATTAATTAACA
Organism: Cryptomeria japonica; assembly: GCF_030272615.1. NCBI lineage: Eukaryota > Viridiplantae > Streptophyta > Pinopsida > Cupressales > Cupressaceae > Cryptomeria > Cryptomeria japonica. The sequence goes on along the minus strand of NC_081406.1, from coordinate 182,116,856 downwards.
CTTTATAAAATGGAGGTCATGTTTATGCAGTTGTTGTAGAAGAGAACAATGAAGAAGGAACAAATTACTATTTGTGTCATTTTATTGAGCCAAAAATAAAACTGACAACCACAATCATTGATGGAGAGGGTATTGAGTACCCAATAGGGTCTGTTGTCATGACAGGAACATGGCTTAGGAGATACCTTATCAAGAATTTTGATGTTTGGTTGTTTAAGGACTTTGAAACACACAGACATATTCTTCATTTCTCTAACCTTTTTGTTGCAACAAATATTCATTTGATCAAGTATCGTGGTAGACCTCATAACAAGATTTTATGCAAAGTTCTTGAATTTGACCACGAGGCAATAGTTATCACAATATAGGTTAGAGACGATCCTGAAGGCTCACTTGATTGATTATATGGTTCAAAGTAGAATGATTTTGAGAATTTTGTATAAATCATCGATGAATTGTTCTATATTCTATTTTTGTATATATAAATGCCCATGAGCTGATTTTTACATGTTTAATTTTGTATATTTAAATGGCAATGAGCTGATTTGTACATATGTACATGCCAAATTTTGTATATTAAAATGGTGATGAGCTGAATCGCACATATTGTAATGCCAAATTTTGTATAAAATCCCATGAGATGATTTGTAAGACATTTTTTTGTATAATCAAATAGCCAAGAGCTGATTTGACCATATTTAGAGGCAAATTTTTAAATAATATGCGACAATGTTTTGTGACTATGTTTTAAGTGTATATGATGTGATAAGGTCAATCATGAGAATTCTTGATTCTTGTATAATCATGGAGAATTATTTGATTCATTATCGGGTCATAGGGATCATAGATTGAGACTAGATACAATTTGAGCAACAATTGTCAAAAAAAGTTGTCAAGCAACTTGTACATTGCGTCAGTAGGGTATGACTCTCAAATTTTTGGCAGTTTGGGATGCATGACAGGGGCATGCCTAGTGTAAAACCACCCACCTAGATGCACTCGTGATGTCAATTTGTGCACATGATGAACCGAACCAATTCTAGCCAATCCTCCAACTTTGCATTACATGTAATTGATGATTTTTGCAGCAGGCAAAAAAATGCTACCAATTGAAAATAGCTCCGATTTGTCAAAAACAAAGATACACCATTGTAGAGGAGTATCACACAATCCCATAGGTTCAAATAGATCGATCATATGTGTCCTAGATTGGAAGAAATAGTCCATCAAAGTTTGACGATTTTTTGAACTTAGGGCACTTGAGAGATCACACCGGTAGGGTATGACTCTCGATGTTTCGGCACTTTGGGATGTATGAAAGGGGAATTCCTAGCATAAACCTACCCACCCCAATGCACTTGTGACGTCAGTTTGTGCACACAATCCGAATCAATTCTAGCCAATCCTATAACTTTGCATTGCATGCAACTGACGGTTTTTGCAGTAGGCGAAAAAATGCTACCAATTGAAAATGGCTCCGAGTCATCAAAAAATAAGATAGATCATTGTAGAGGAGCCTCACACTATCCCACAAATTCAAATAGATAGATCATATGTGTCTTGGATTGGAAGAAATAGTCCGTCAAAGTTTGACAATTTTTTGGACTCGCGACACTTGAGAGATCACACCAATAGGGTACGACTCTCGACATTTCGATGCTTTGGGATGCATGATAAGGTCATGCCTAGCATAAACCTACCCACCCAAACATGCTTGTGAGGTTGGTTTGTTTACATGATGAACCAAATAAATTCTAGCCAATCCTACAACTTTGCATTGCATGAAATTGATGGTTTTTGCAGCAGGTAAAAAAATGCTACCAATTGAAAATAGCTCCAAGTCATCAAAAATAGAGATAGGACATTATAGAGGAGCCTCACGCAACCCCACAGGTTCAATCAGATCAATCATATGTGTCTTGGATTAGAATAAATAGTTCATCAAAGTTTCACATTTTTTTGGACTCAGGGCACTTGAGAGATCGCACCGGTAGGGTATCACTCTCGATGTTCCGATGCTATGGGATGCACTACAGGGGCATTCCTAGTGTAAACCTACTAACCTAGATTCTCTCGTGATGTCTTTTTGTGCACACGGGAAACTAAATCAATTCTAGCCAATCTTGCAACTTTGCATTGCATGGAACTTACGGTTTTTGCAGCAGGCAAAAAAATGCTACCAATTAAAAATGGCTTTGAGTCATCAAAAACTGAGATAGGCCATTATAGAGGATCCTCATGCAACCCCATAGGTTTAAATATGTCAGTCATATGTGTCTTGTATTGGAAAGAAATAATTCGTCAAAGTTTGATAATTTTTTCTACTTAGGGCACTTAAGAGATCGCACCGATAGGGTATGACTCTCGATGTTCTAACACTTTGGGATGCATGATAGGGGCATGCCTAGTGTAAACCTACCCACTCAGATATGCTTGTGATGTTGGTTTGTGCACATGACGAATTGAATCAATTCTAGCCAATCCTGTAACTTTGCATTGCATGTAACTGACAGATTTTGTAGGAGATGAAAAAATTCTACCAATTGAAAATGGCTCTGAGTCATCAAAAACCAAGATAGGTCATTGTAGAGGAGCCTCATGCAACCCCATAGGTTCAAATAGATTGATCATATATGTCCTAGATTGGAAGAAATAGTCCATCAAAGTTTGACAATCTTTTGGACTTAGGGCACTTGAGAGATCGCGCCAGTAGGGTATGGCTCTCGATGTTTCAGCGCTTTGGGATGCATGATAGGAGCATGCCTAGCATAAAATTGCCCAGCAGGACACACACATGACATCAGTTTATGCACATGACAACCAAAATTTGACCATTGCGAGCATGAGGATGCTCTTGCACCAAACACATATTGTTGTTTATATTCATATTGTCAATTTTTTTGTTTATATTTATATTGTTGATTACATATACAAATATTCATTTAAATTTATAAAAGGGCAGCCACCAAATACAATGAATACACAATAATGAATTGAATACAAGGAGTTTTGTAGGGTTATTTCAACATTTTAAATTTTTTATCAAAACATATTCCACGATTGCAATGTTTTATATCATATATTTTTGTTGTTTATATTCATATTGTTGATTACATAGGCAAATGATCAATTAAATTTATAAAAGGACAACCACAAAATACAACAAATAAAAAATAATGATATCAATACACATTTATTGGATAGAATATCAACATTTAAATAATATCAAAAAAAGGCATGTCTGCCAAGTCAATACAAGTATTACAAAAATGTGGCATATGCCATGTCCAAATCGATATACAATAAAAATGTAGAATATATCTACATGTATTAGTAAATCTATGACCAAAACTAACACTATATGATCCTAAACTTGTGGTGGATCATCAAAATCAAGCCTCTTTGATGTAGTATGCGGCTCTGTAGATGGTTGCAAAACCACAATTCAAAAGCCAAGTTAGAATTCTTTTGTAGAAAATAGTTCATAATTAACAACATAACTATGCATTTAACTATAATTAATTTGCAATTGAAATGTAGATTATCTCATCTGCTGATCTAGGAGATAATGTCTTCGCTCTCCTATCCTTGTCACTCCTAGGGGTTTTCTTGAAGAAATACTTAAAAGGATCCACATTATGGTCATACCGCAAAGGGGTCGATTGTAGATTAAATGTACAATTAATACAATGTACTAACATAAATATATCAAAAACACTTAAAAGGTATAATATAGGGAACAATGACATACTCGTGCTTGAGATGCTTCTCCAATGGACTGAGGATGGCTCACCATCAATGGAGAAACTATCGCTATTACCTATACAAAAAATGATCAAAGATTAAATACAATTAATATAATGATAAGTATTGTAGGTTAAAAAAAATTAATGTAATATATCAAACAAAAGTGTACCGGATCCTGAGATGCTTCTCCAGTGCATAGAGGAGGGTTCACCATTGATGAAACAACTATGGATATTTCCTATATGAAAAAATCATAAGATTATAATATATCACAAGTTCACATGTACGTGTGCATATAACCGTGAAATCAAGAAAATAAAGTAGAGATACATACCTCTGCCCTCTCTTGATCCATGGGCGAATCAAGTGCATTCAACAAATCCACATAGCTCAATGGCCATTGTACATGTAAAATAGACAAAAAAAACTAATCAATCTACAAACCCCAACTAATACTTGATTTCAACATTTTCAAACAATTGTACAACTAAAAATGTGTTCAATTACCTTATTCCCACATTTTTGCGTTTTCGAGGAATTCATTTTCTTAGGACAAGCCCTAGACATGGAGGGGTTACCCTAAAAAAACAAAATTAACATGAGATATGAGTACAGATAATATATTAAACATAATTTTAAAAAATTAAAATGAAATGACTTTCATAATCCATCAAAATAATTTACATAAAAAGGGTTGTACAAAATATGATGCCGTATAGCCTTGTAGGCCAAAATCGATCGCTAAGAGTGCGATGTCATCAATCTGGGACATTTGGTCCCCTGTTAACATCTACAAACCAAAAATTGGACCAAACATTAAAGATAGTTAGTATATCTTGTATTTTTTTTTTATTTCAAAGTGTACTATTCTATTTTAATATGTTACAAAATTTATACCTTAGGCATCGAAGTTGTAGCTATAGTAACTAGGGGAGGAGTATGGGATACCGCTGCTGCATCCTAAAATGCATATTATTTGTCTCAATTTAAATCGATGTATAAATGAAAATTCATTTATGTAATTAAAAATTTAAAGTGACTGATAAATAAAATTCTATGAATTTAAATCAACACACTTGTGTCTGTCGTTGATGGGGAAACACCATGTCCATCAACTCATTTGTTGGTGCCAAATCCTCAGTTGTGTGGACCTAACATCTACTCTAGAAAATCATGCACGGATGAGATGTGGATCCATCTACACTCGCCACATCATCTATCCCCGAGCATATCCTTGAGCAATTGACACACATATGCTAAATGAGCTCTCTATCACCACCTGGAGCAACTAATGGTTCATCATCTAGTACAATAGGGTGTGCTAACGACGTCCCATGCTGGATGATGGCACTATTCAATGTTGTGACTTCCTGAAGAGTTTGCATCTCCATCGACTCTTTCACCTCTACTGGGATAGCCTAATGCACCTTGGGTTTGGGTGCTAGGGGGCGACAACTCTCCACAGGTAATCAGCTATGGGATTCAATTCTATCTTGGACAAGTCTGCCACCTCTACCATGGAACTCTCTCATGTCAAAATAGTTTGGCCGCACATTGAGCACAAAATCACAGTATACTTTTCTCAAAAAATATAATAGCACCTCATAATTATTACAAGGTGGATCATCAAAGACCATCCACCACCTCTTCCAAAAAATATTCTTCATCTGCACATTGGTACACCAATGTATGGGAAGCCTCTTTGCATTAAGAGGTAACGACTGACTAGTTTTAGGATCAACAAAAAGGGTACATATTTGTTGTTTAATAATATTTTTGTTTCCGACTCCCTCATATGATAACCCATCAACATAGAATTAATGACACCTATCCCTAAAGTTTCCCAATTTGGTAATTTGTGTGGAAACAACTATGGCACCACTAGCTAATGTTTCTAGGCTAGTGGTGAGGGATTTATGATTCTCAAGTTCGGATGTTTTCAATTTATCAATCAGTCTATTGATTTTGGACGTATTTTTCCCTAACTGATTAATTAATTCCTCCTGTGTTTCAAGTGTGCATTTAAAAGGAGGAATTGGGGGTGTATCTTGTGGGTTTTCAGGAGGTGCATTTTGTTGTTCTTGTTGTGGGTTAGAAGAATCTGGTTTTTGAAACAAAAAATGAAAAAGCCTAATCAAAATTAATGAAATTAAATTCAAAACGTAAAACAAATTGAACAAACGGGAAAGAAAGACAAAAATTAACAAAAACTAACCTTGATCCATAGTGTTTGGACAAGAAATGTGGCACCTCGTTCGTGGTTTGGAGGAGAAATATAGAACCCCATTCACAGTTTAGCAAAGAAAATGAAGAAAAAAGGAAATAAAAACACGGCTGTCACGAGAAAATAAGATCCATTTTTTTAAAACTTCTTTTGATAGGTATCTCATACGCGGTATTTTAGGGATAAGTAGTGTGTGTGCACTCATTTTCCTATAATTAGCGCATACGTGCTCATTTTCCTAAAGGTAGCGCGTACGCGCTACCTTCTCTAGGCTCAGGAACAACAAACCTAAGCGCATACATGGTCATTTCAAATTTGATAACCACGTATGCGCTACTTGTTTTTCCATGTTTTTTTTGGGTGGTGTCCACTTTTCTGACCACCATCTTTGTGCACTAACCCCTAGAAATGACCCACATTTAGCCTCCATCTCTTCCATGATGCCTCCATCTCCTAAGGCTTATTAGCAAAAATACATACCATATCCTTCAAAAAATGAACCTAATGATGAAACTTCTCATGTTGACCCTCAAGAGCTATCGACAGTACAAATCCAAACTAATCTATTTTTTTGTACAAATCCTTTATACGATTCAGATATATTAGATCCTATACCATCATGCATTCCAATTACAATTATACCCACTCTAAAAGTCCCCATCCAAAATGCTTCCCCATCATGCAAAAACATGAACACCTTCCAAGAATCCTCCATGCGTATCAAAAATACTACCCTTTCCTTAGAAGTGACTCCATATCAAGAGGATAATTTAAAAATGAAGAAACAATTCCTATCATAAATCAAAATCAAGACACTAAAACTCTCCAATCCCATTAAATGGTTGAAAAAGATCCTACCTCCCTAGAATTTGATGATGATACCCTTATACCTTTCCATTTGTTCTAAGATGATCCCCTTCGATCTCAAGAGCAAGTAATACTTCCAAATACCATTCCTAATCCACTTCCTAAGCAAGATCATGATGCCTCTTACACCTTTTCAAATGATCCTATTCAAAATATAGAGTCAAACACCCTTCCTACTCTCTCCAATGGTCTTCTAGCATGTCAAAATCAAACTATCCCTTCATATTCTAGTCATAATCCTCCATGTTCACCTCAAGGATCCATCATGCCTATAAAGGCCTCTCATGTTCCTATCATTCCCTATATTCCATCTCCACCTTAAAATGTTCTTGCCTCTTGCATCAAAAGTAAGAAGAATCCCTTTTCTAAAAAGATATTCCAAAGCATGCATTACTAAAGAAAAGGATTAGACATTCATGAACAAGGTATATTAGAACCCCCTGATATAAAAGAAAATCCCGATTATAATGGCTACATTGCTCACTCTCAAGATGTTGGTATCTCTCATAAATGCTATATTTCTCTAGGTAAATTCAAACGCATACATTCTAGATCCTCCAAATCCATTTTGGGTCCCTATATACAAAAACCAAAGCCCTCAACCCTTTCATCCACCTTGGGTCCTTATATCTCTCCTTCTCCTATCCATATTACTCCTAACTTCTAGTCTGTTAAGATTACCATAAGTCAAGATCAAAAAAGGCACACATCCTTAAGAACCTTCCAACAACCCACGCACATGAACTCTCCATATCATTCATATCCATCCATGAATCCTAATGCCATTGGAAGCAACTTAGATGCCAAGCATAAAATTCAAATATTCAAAAAGTCACATGAATCAAAGGATCAACATGTACCATCTAATCGACATGCAAAAAAAAAGAAAAAGAAATGTCCAAAAGGCCACAAAGGCCCACAAAAAAATAAGAAAAGTCAAAATTTGTATGGATTCCTAAGTCTTACATCGAGGCAATGCATTCTAAAGAATCACAAAAAAATGAAAAATCAAGAATCATGTGGATTCCCAAGTCGCTCGTACAAGACTTGCACACTAAATAAAAATAAAAATTGGCATTCAATTTTGCTACCCTAGACTCTCCCACATCCACTATCCTAAAACCTTTGTCACCTCCTTCATCCATTCTATCTCCTTGTGCCCTAAAATCCACATCAACCTTTTCGTCAGAATCTCAAAATCCAAAATACACTTTTCTTCCATCACTCCACCACCTCTAAAGGTGTCTGCCAATGTTGATCCTGCTAGTATTTCCATTCACCCATGCACCGGTCTTCCAATATCCCATCTATTATCCAAAACCTATTTTCCATCCTTCCATTCCTATTATCCAATCCTTGGCATAAATCCTTAACCTAGTTTCATTTCATTACCCTACCAACGTCTTTGAGCATACCTTCATAGCCATGGTCTATAGCAACACATATTCCAAGGGTACCATACAAATAAGTGAGATTTTTAAGTCCTTCTTCCATCTTCTATCATGCACTCATTATCTTTCAAAAAGTGAGAAAAAAAAAAAAAAATGAGAAAAAGAGAAAAAAAAAAGAAAAAAAAAAGTAAAGAGAAATAAATTCGTCCATGTGTGAAAACCACTTCTTGTGGCACCTTGGGAAAGTACCATGATGAAAACCTAGCAAATAGGAATCATGCATAATTTATTATCCTCTTGCACTCTTTACTGGGGGCAAGCTCCATCCATACACATCCATATATTATCCTTCATCCTCCATTATCCCTCATTTACTCAACCTACATATGTATCCCTTTTCCACCTTTGATATTGATAAGGTTAAAGATCTTTGTTGCCTTTGTGTGTCATATCTATTCACTTGGTCTACACCCTTGAGCTCCTATCCATTAGTTTATCCATTTCTTGCTTCCATCTTTCATTACCCACTTTGATCTTGCGTATCCTATCTGTATTCTATTCAAACCCATCATTTGATCTTGATCAAAATTAAGGACATAAAATGTAAAAATCCTTTTGACATGTCCATTCCTTTAGATCACATGATATTTGCTACACCATATCCTTACTTTATATTGCTATATCTAGTCCCTATGATTGGATTAATATGTTATCCTATTGAGAGGCATTCCTTGACCATCACATAAGCCTCTACCATCTTTCATGTATCCATTCATATCCCGTTTGTTTATTCACCCTCTCAAAATCCCTTTTGCATTGCTAGACACTAGGGGCAAACATTAAAAAATCATAAAAAATAGCAAAATTATCCTAAAAAAATCATTAAAATAGTAAAATGTCCTAAAAAAATCATTAAAATCATAAAATTTCCTAAACCAAAAATCATAAAAATCATAAAATGTCTTGAAAAAATCCTAAAAATCATAAAATGTCTTGAAAAAATCATAAAAATCATAAAACATCCTGAAAATAAAACCTAAAAATTGAAAACATTTATAAAACCCTAAAAATCATAAAAATCCAAAAACATATAATAAACATTGTGATGACACAAAAACTTTAGATAAGCATGCAACTTTGGAACTTCAAAAAATCAGGATGTCACAAGACAATGATTAAGAAGACATAACAACTCTTTATTGACTTATCAAAACAAAACACATTAACTGTGAATAAAAATCATTCGGCATGAAACATATTGTTTATTTGTTTGCTTATTTTCTTTTGATTGTTTCTGATTTTTTTTTGGTAACATGTCTTGCTTTTTCAGGGATGTCTCTCACTAGATATTTTATCTCCAAGATGTCTTTGACTAGAAAGGCGAGGATGGGGCATGTTCACCTATTTGCTTCTTGTGGATTGTTCCTTAGTAATATGATGAATCGTCTTAGGACATGATCATCTAAGATCATCGAGGACGTATGGGTCTCATGTGAACTAGAGCATTCCTTGACTATCTAATGTGGTTTTTTTTTCATGTACTTGGTATTGAATTATTTGTGTCTAATCTATATCTAGATGAGTTTTTTCCATTGGCCATAATAAGATCGATGATGACTTTAGCACTTAAAAAGAATGATAATTCTCATCACTTTCATGTCCTCTTTCTCATTCTTCTTTCTCATCATTTTTCTCTTTTCATCACCCCTTTTCATCTCTCTTTTTCATCATTTTTTTCTTCATCTTCTTCATTCTTTTCAATGCAACAAGATCAATCAAATGCTTTATCCAACTGATGCATGTATTTGAATCTTCAATCACTTTATCAATCATCTTGCTTTTCTCAATCTCAATGTTCCCTCGCTTAATCAATCAATCATTGGATCACCTTATCTTGCGCTATTATCAATCCCTATCAACTTAACTAGATTAATCAAATTGTCAACTTGGATATACAATTCATTTTCATCAACTATGCATTTCCATGAAATGTACATCTCAACTTAATCACTTCTGCAATATCAATTATCCAATATTCTCTTCCATGATCTATTGAGAGATCAATCTCCATTAGTATTCTCGATCAATCTCTTGAGGGGGCATAACCAATCAATCATCATCTTTACTAGGATATCACTGGGGCATGTATCCGTTGATCATTTTATTTGGTACAACGCGACAGGTTGCATTATCTAAAAGAGGGGAAAAATGTAGACACATAAAAAATTTCATCAAATTTATCCTCACCTAACTTCAAATTTGCTCCAACCATCGGGTAGATCCGTAATCTGTTTCATCATTTCATTATTATCCATTACTCATATTTTCATTTTCATATATCATAATATATGCATTATTCCATTCTTCATTAGATTATTATCATTCATATTATTCGTCCACTAAATTTATTTTAATAAACATAGCATTATATTCATTTATCCACCTTCATTCATTCACCTTATATACATTTTCTTCATTTATTTAATAAATGAACCCTTTAATATTCCCTCCAACTACTTACCACTTGCCACTTATTGTTACCACCTATCCTCTCTTCTTACCACTCATCCTTCCTATACCACTAATCTCTCATTATCCCATTTTCAACCCGATGCCTAATTTCTTCTTGAGAACATCTATAAAAACCAAGCTTGTCTCTCATTCATCCATCCATTATCTTGACATCTTGAGCGCATATTTTTTATCTTTGCAAGGATTGATATTTTATCCTTTTCATCTTTGTTTTCTCATATTATAGCTTTTATAACATTTTCTTGCATTCTCAAATCTTCATTCCTCATAAGTTCTTCTGAGAGAAATAATGTTAAATCTGAAATATCGATAGTAGGAGGGAAATGAAGTGAATTTATGTTGCATGCATGTGTGTTTCTAGCTTAGATTTTTGTTTTACATGTGTGTGTTTTGCATGTACTTCATTTTTGGGTGATTGATCTATTTGAATCTTCTCTCATAAGATTTCAGATCAGATTTTCTCACCTACATAAATAAACTCAAAGCTAATTGTGGGGACTCTAAGGGAAAAGGAAAACCTTCTCTAATATAAAGTAGGGAGAAGGAGAGTAAGCAAAATATTACTAAGGTTTGCAGAAGACTTTGTCAAAGATGTGCTTCAAAAGAACTCCTCGAAGGAAATTATGAAAATCATCTCTTGGAATATAAAATGTTAAATAACCCTCATAAACATGAGGTCTTATATAATCTGATAGGGGATCATAAACCTAATATTATTTTTATACAAGAAACTAAGATGCACTATGATAATTATTTTACTACGAAACAAATAGGTTTTGAAAGGACTTGAAACCCTTTAACAAAAAGCTACATCAAAAAGTTGTCATGAGTAAAACCAAAAGAATTACACTCCAAAGCCAACAAAAGACAAGCAAAAAGCAAGAAGATAGAAAAGAGACAATAGAAAGGAGAAAGCTAGTATAAATTTTTTAGGGCCTCTGTAACCTCAGTTTCTAGTCAAGTCATGTTTAGAGAAATTCTATTAAGCTCTTGGATAACTTGATTTATAGATTTAAATATTCTTCAAAGTACAACTAGTTCTTTTACAAGGCCAAATTGTTTCCTACAATTTTTTTGTCCAAGGCATCAACATCCACTATAGTACCTTCTTGATGGAGGGTTTAAAGCTTTCCAACCATGGTTTTTATACTTCTTACTTACTAAGGGTTAATATACAAGGTGATTGTGAAATAATAGGTTGAGAGAGAGGAAATGAAGTTGGGATAACTGGAGGAGAACTAGGTTGCCTATTGTTTCTTGTGTTGTATGTATGAGAAACCGTATTATAACTCTCTCTGGTGATTTTCTTAGCATATTCATAAGGGCTCTTAGTAGGATAACCTCCTTTCATAGTAAGAACAAGTTTCTTAGGAGTAAAAAAATAATCATTAGCATAACCACCGTAAACCACTAAGATAGGCTTATGTTGAGAACTTTGAGAAGGACAAGCACCTTGAACTATGAAGAGGGGTTTATTAGGTGTTTCATTCACATGTATCAAATTGATTGAGGATGGTTTAGGAATATCAAAGGTGTCCTTAGAATAAGAATGAACAAGATTGTCGGAAGAATTGTTGATAGTCTCTCTTTGCACTAAAATGTTATCATGGATAAGACCAATTTTAGGAGGGAGACTAAAAGTAGGCATTGATGTTTTAGGAAAGGTCATATCATCCTCTATCACCAAATAATATACATGGGGAATAAACTCTATAGGAGAAGGATCAACATTACTCTTCAAAGTCTCACCTTTGAGAGGGAGATCTTTGAAAAATATGTTAACCACCTTATCTTAAACTAGGGTATCCTTATGAGTAGAAGAAAGTTAAGGAGAGGGAGATGCTTTACCTTTACATAAAAAATGATTAAGATTCATGGAAGGTGAGATGCTATCAAGAGAGTTATCAATCATTATTTTATCCCCTTTGGCTAGGGCTCTCTCATGGGGGAGAGAATAATCAACACCTTCTTCTAATGGTTCATCCCAAATAGTGAGGTTATTAGGAAAAATATTAGAAATATCTTGCACAAAGATGTCCTTATTGCAATTGCCAATTTCGGTAGAAGGGATAACATTGTTCATTAATTCTTCATCCTTCGAAAGGAAAGAATCACTACATGTATTTAAATCATCCTCTTTTCTCAAAGTGTCTTCAATAGGATCTTTAGGGGAGAGAGCATTAAGGAAATCTATTATGATTTCATCTTCTTTCTCTAAGGCATCTTTCGGGGTAAGACAAACTTTAGGAGAAGGGAAAGCATTTCTCACTAATGCATTATCTCTAGTAGGAATTTCATTGGAATCAAAAGAGGAAATGCCCTCACTAGGAAAAGTAGGGACAATACCATCTTCTTGCACAAACTGAACCCCATGAGGGGAGTATTCTTTAGGAGTGAGATGAACATCTTTCTCCAAACATTCATGCTTAGGAAGGAGATGTTTGGAAGAAGTGTTCATATCCTCTTGTTGTACTAACATGCCCCCATTGGTAAGACCAAATTTAGGAGAAGATAAGTCAATGTCCATCAATACCTTTTCACTTAGAGAGGCATCATGTAAGGAAGGTAAGGTAACATTAAGAAAAGTGTTTATGGTATCACCCTCCTCCTCTAGGATAGCTAGATGGGAAGGGCACATTTTAGGAGAATTGTCAAGATCACTCATCAAATATTTATCTTTAGAACATGAGAGAGTTTTGAAGGGATTGGTAACAACTCTTTTAGGCAATAAAATGTTGTCATAGATGGGAAGAGGTTTTTTAGGAGATGGAAAAATTGAAACAAGGGAAGCTAACCCATTATTATTGGCAACTGACACTTATTGGATTCATTTTGTTGTCATTGATGGCAACAAGATCTGATGGAAGTCACAAACCGACACTAGGAGGCATATACCAATAGATACTGACATTGAAAGCATTTAGGCCTACACCAACACTGGCATCGGCATCAATACTTCAAGGAAGTCGATATCAAGGAAGATTTATTTAGTAAATAATTTTGTAATTATTGTCGAGTCTGACATTGAATATCTCTTATAAATGCACTGTAAGCCGACATAGGGCATATCATGTGTAATAGGTATATAAGTCAATCTTCTAGGTTAATTTAATATATGATGGCATTGTGATGGAATAGAGATAGACATATATAGGTATAGCAGAACTGTGAGATGCGAAATATATATATGGAGATCATTTTTATATGCAAAAATTATATCATGCAATGATCTATAGATAGCTTGGGAAGCATTCTTGGAGGAGAAGTAATACCGGTAATAGTTCAATTTTGTGAACCGGAACTCTATCTAGCATAGTAGATGCATTCTTGAGTTCATTTTCAGTAATTTACTTTGGCAGAAAGCTCGTAGTTAGTGAGGCTCTTTAGTGATGAGAAGTGTGCTCTAGGCAGTGTGCCTTCCTACAAGTGAAGGCCCCTATTTTATGCAGTATCTTTTCATATGGTCTGTGAACTGATATTGTGGTTCACAAATCCCACCATGGTTTTTCCTCATTAATGTTTTCCACATATAAATTTTATGTGTTATGGTGTTCATTTATGTCGATGGTTTATTTGCTTCTTGTTATGTGCTTATTTCTTTACCGATACATACATGCAGGGTTTAGAAAGTTAAAAAGTGTTCATTCTGGTAGAACACTAATTCACCCCTCCCCCCCTCTCAGTGTTCTTAGATACCAACAATTGGTATCAGAGCCCGGTACCTCGGAAGAAGTTTAACAGCTTGAGGAAGATCCTGAAACCGAAATCTTTGAACATGGCTATGGAGAAGAAACTTGAGATGACTCTTGAGGATTATGATGTTGAAAGGATGAAGAACCTGAAATTGCCAGAATAATTGAATTATACAAATGAATTCATTTGTATCCTACAAGAAAGGTTATCATCTTCTCAAGCCAAGAGAAAAGAACTTCTGCAATAACCAGATGATGAGGAGAAGAATGTTGTTAAGGAACAATGTCAGAGACTAAGTCAAGCAAACATGCTCATGAAAAATGAATTTCAAGATCTGACCATGAGGTTATCAAAAGACATTGAGGATAGAAAGAAGAAGGAAGATAATCTTGTTTTATCTTTGAAGAACAAGTTTGATGAATGTGGAAGATTGACTCATGAGAGTAATCTGTTGAGGATTGATTTGGCACACTCCTGGAATAATGAACAAGAAATTGAAAGGCAAGTAACTACTCGGAGAGATGATCTAACTACTACAAGTGATTATAAAGAAAATTTTAGGATCAGTGCTGCACAGTTGGATGACTTACTGAAAAGACAAAGACAGATTGATGATTCTAGAGGACTTGGATTTGTACAAGGTAAAAACTTTGGTACTTCTAATGAAGATCAGACAACCCGTATGCAGAACTCATTAGAACAGAGGAAACTGGTAAGACAATCTAATTCTTATAAATTCAATGGTAGATGTTTTGTTTGCAATAAATTTGGGCATATGGCTAAATAATGTAGAAATAAGGAAAATCAAAACTACAATTATGTTCCCGGTCAATGCACAAACTGCAAGAAATATGGTCATAGATTAGAAGATTGTAGAATAAATGTTAAATGTCATGCATGTGGAAATTTTGGAAATTTTTCTAATCATTGTTGGTCAAGAAATAATAATATCGGATATGTCAAAGCAATTCAGAAGAACAATGTTACATGCTATGCATGCAACAAAACAGGTCATATTGCTAAGTATTGCAAAAGCAAGACTCAACCAGTTAAGAATGAGAAAGGAAAGCAGAAGGTAGATGAAATACAATAAGATCACACCAAGATATGGGTTAGAAAATTTGAAGAACAAAGTGGAGATGGATCTATACCAAAAAATCCACCAGTAGAACGGGGTATTCCTCCACCAACAGAAAATTCCACCGATAACTAAGGCATAGGCCTTAGGGGTTGGCAAAGTCACTACTAAATTTTGCATATTACCCCACAAGAGATCTAAGGAGATCTCGAAAAAGATGTGGAGAAATGTGTTCATCATCGATGAAGGTTACCCCGACACATAACTATGAAACCAACATCTGTAGGGTTGTTGGTGAAGCATTAATTACAAAAACCCTCATGAAGGATAGGGAATTTTTTGTTTTTCCTATGGTCCTTAATGCTAGCATTAATGGTTAAGAAGAAGGGGAACTAAATCTTCACATTGTGCCTAAAATGATTAATAAAAACAAAATGATGCTCGTAGGCCCTATTATATCTCCCATCAAGGGTAACATATTTCATCAAAACAACAAGAAGAAAGCACCAAATAGATTTGATGTTACTCATGTCATATCTTCTTTTATCCACTTCGGTGAGATTTTCTATCTCCTTCTCATTTCTAGGAAATATTTTGACAATGGCATCAGATATTTTTTTATTTTTGTAGAACGTCACACCATCCATTGACAAACTAGTGACTTTGATGATCAACTTCTCATCAATTTCCACATTTTCGACCTCAATTTGGATTTTTCCATCCTTCAAACGCTTCACAAATTTTCTCTATGACATTTGCATGAGATCCATGAAATATTTCAATAAAAGGTGTAAGATCCCCATGATCCAGAATTTGCCATATTGTTTTGTTCTTCCTAAGCTCTTCACAATTTAAGGGTTCAACCCTTTTCATTTCTCCTCCCACGGTGTCAATAGTGGCACTAGTTTGCAAGGTAGGGAAATTCTAGAAAGCATCCCAAGGTACGCCGAAACCGTGTGGCAGAACCAGAGATAATACAAGAATTACACGCTTAATCATTAAAATTCAAGCAATCATAATAAGGCATGACATGATCATTTAATGTTGTATCTCATTTCACCTAAGCCAAATAATATAGCATCAAGGCCTTAATTTCAACCAATATCCTATCAGCAAGCCCCCCAAACTTTTTCATCATTGCTCCTAACTCCCAAATTTGCAAAGTGGTCCAACAACCCATTAGCTTCGTGATAGGTGTGAGAGATATTAAAGTTTTGAAAAGAATTTAATAAATCCCTAGCATTCTCAATCCAACTTTTAATGTTCCAAGAAGGTTTTTTTTTACCCAATAAGATTTAGATTATGTTGTTAGAGTCCCCCTCAAGAAAGACATAATTAGCATTGATTTTTTTAGCCAACAATAACTCATAGTAGGTAGCCACAACTTCCACTAGGTGGTTTGTATAACATACCAAAGGGAGTGCCACTTCTGATAAAAAGCCTACCATTTTCATCTCTAATCACTACCCCACACCCAGCCAACTCAAGGTTTCCCTTGGCCATCCCATCAAATTTGACTATGACCCATCTAGCTGAGGGAAGTGTCCAATGAGCATAATACCTAGGGGATTTGACAAACCTAGGATCAATAGGATGCACTATGATGAGTTAGAAAGATTGAAATACTCTTTTTTATAGATTGTGGGCTTCATTGCTCCAATTCAGATTGAGCTTCAAGAGGAATTGTCACATTTTAGAATCCCAAATTTATGAAGGTTTCTCCTATATTCTCGGATAAAAATAATGTCGCTACTTCCTTTAGTCATATGAGAGATGATTCCTATTGGATTACATCTAACTTTTATTGTCCTAATATCAAGCAAGATAGATGAAGGTTATGGGTTTCTTTATTGGTATTTAGGAGGTTGATTCCTTTTGATGGGTGGTTGGTTATGGGATACTTTAATTCTTCCCTTAAGGATAACAATAAATTAGGAGGTTAAAATCCCCCTAACATCTAAAACTCCTCTGGATTATTAAGAATTAAAGAGGCCAATGAGCTCCAAAGAGTAGCTCTTGAAGACCAAGTATCACGAGCATATATATTCAACAAATTCCATTATTGGTCAAATATTAAATGACACATCTTAACAATCATGCTATTTTTAGTGATATTCCCCTTTACCCCTAAGAATATAGAAGGCTTCCATAGAGTCACCAATCATATAGATTTCACAATATTATTTTTAACAAGGTTATTCAACCCTCTAATGTTACATGAAAGAATCTTCATAGGTCAATGAAAAAAAAGAATAATCAACTCTACCTAGAGATGACAATAGGACCTCTTCAGAAGGAGGGGAAACCCACATATAACTTCTTCTTTTTTAATCTTCAATTCAGGTAGGACCTCCAAGGTTATCTACTTCTCACTAGTGACTTATTTTCTTGCATCCCTATTTCTTGTTTCTCTTTGTGATGGTTGACCTAGCTTACCTTCTCCGCAACTGTCTACCTTCTTTTTCTTCTTATCTTTTCCACCTACCTAAGTGTATTCAACCTTTGAGTCCTCTTCCTCGGGACCCATTTTTGTATTTTAATTAGGGAGGAGTAGAATCAAATCCCAACAACACCAAACTACTTTTAATTTCTTTCAATTCCACTTCTAACTTTGGTTGTTCCTTTTTTAAAGACTCGTCGTCAAATATCATGCTTGGGGAATCAATCATATACAAATTTGGAGTCTCATTTTCATTTGGCCTTTTGAAACTATATAATGAACAACCATCCTCCTTTCTATTAAATGTAGTATGTACCATTTTGAACATTTCCTCTTTATTTACATCTAAACCCTTATCCTTATTATCACTCTCTTTTTAAGGTATCTACCTGAATCTCTTTATTGACATTGTTCACAACCTACCATGCACCTTTTTTATCTATTCCACCCTCACCATCCTTAAATTCTCTAGGATCATTACACACAACCAATTGTACAACAACCTCCTCATATTTTTTTGAGGTCTTCGAGTTATTTTTTTCCATTTCGCAAGAGGGAAAAGTAACACTTTTTTCTAAGGATCTACTTTTTTGGCATGTCTATTCACCTATATCTGGAGTTGAAATAGCTTGAGTATCATCTTCCTTTAAACCACCCTCCCTAACCTAAGAGATTTTATAGCCAAGTCCAATGAGGGGTTAAAATCCCCTCCTAGGTTAAGTCATATTAGTATACTTTTATAGTCAAGGTTGAGATGACAATACCTTCTATATTTTTGACAAAATCTATTAGTCTCAATTCAAAAGATTATTGCCAAGAGCCAAACTTGTAATTTAGAGTGATGCTAGTAGTAAGGATCGATTTCACTACCACATTAACACAAATCCTAGAAAAGAGAAGGTGATATTTCTATTGAGTGACCCTATTAATAGCTAAGAGATGGCCAAACAAGTTAGCTTTCCCCTTAAACACTCCCAAATTCAAAAAATCAAGAGATAAGGTAGGGAGATGGATCCATGGAGGCACCAAAAATCCAAGATCTATATTACAATCAAACCCTTGCTTCCACTTACACAAGGACAAAAAATTCCAAATTTTGATACCATAGGTCCAAGGACCTCCCATAAGAACTTTAATAAGATACTCTTCCATAAAAAAATTAAACAAAAGAAGATCATTCTCCATAACACTTATTTGGATACTTTCTTTAAGTTTCCAATACAAGTCAACCCAATAACTAACTTGATCAATATTGCCTATAAAGTAAAGGAACTTACTGACCAGAGATAACCATATCTCGATGGTAGAAAAGTTAAGAAACTCATAAGGAACATTCACCTCCAAACCATTGACCTTACAAGAAGTCTCTAGAGAATCCAATAGGATCCTTGGAGCCATCTAACCAGATCTACCACCAAATTCCTTACCCACAAATGAAATAGACTCTTCTTCTCCAAAAGAAGACGCTAGATTATATAGGGTCTTTCATACTTATCATGATTTTTCCTCTTTTTTAAAGATAAACCACTCAAGGATGAGGCCAATGCGGTCCCCACTTGCCTTTCAAATCACTGACGTAGTAGAAAATAGTAGGAAACAATAGAAAACTCTAGAACCTAAACCCTGAACCCGACTTGCAAAGCTAAATAATATTGATTTGTTAGTGTAGATGTCAAGTATTGTTTGATCACTAAGGTTTCTTTTTTCTTCTACTCAACACTAGGTAATATAATATTAGGTTTAAAAAATAACCTTATGTCCATAATATTGTTTCAAGCCATGTACAACAAAATATTAGGGTGAACATCATATCCAACTTGAAGAAATTTATCAATCTAATGTTGTCCAGCTAGAAGAACCTTTGGCTTAATAAAGTGCACTATAGCATTATACTAAAAAAGGAAAACCATTTTAGAGAATAATGAGTTCTATACAAAATTCAAATACAGAGAGAACAATCTCCTCTAGCAATGCACATCAAAGGTTTAATAAATACTATTATTGATGTGATTCATCTCATATTCACAAGTATTTAAACCAAGCAATAGTGAAATATAAATTTTATAAAAAGTGCATCTCTATGAGCTTCAATTGATATGTAAATTGAGTTGTATTTCAAAAATAGTACTAAGAAATAACAACATAATTCAGAAGACCCTATATAGCTCCCTCACAAAAAGGCTCATTTGGGATGTTAATCATAGTTCACCAAGAAAAATAACTCACTTCATTTATATGAATCCATATCCACATTAGTAATTTTCCTTAAAACATGAACAACCTATTTCATAATTATAAATACATAGTAAATAAATCTACTCAATAATTACATTTATATCCTAACGTTAGATGACTCCTCCAATACTCCCCACAAGGTTGATGCTTTTCCTTATGATTGAAGTTGTTATCAAATGAATCACAATGATAACACACTAATAGAAATGAATTAATAACAATATTCAAACTAGCCATCATCAAGTTTACTCCTAAACTATCACCTTAATTACCAATTTAAGTAAAGTGCAATACAACTATGATGACATAACTTATAGGTACATGAGATTCATCCACACTATGATTTGAATGTGTGGCAAGAAAGCTAGTGTAAAAATAAAATAAAATGTGTGCTAGTGATCTTGAGACCTGACCACATACCATTTGTGTAGCATTAACCACATAATTGGGTCCAATTACAATTTGGACACACTAGGACTTTTAGAAGACTTTAACTATTTCAAAATAAGATATGGCTTGTTTGATTTATCATTGGAGTACCATGTACAACACAATCCTTTAGAGGGAAACATCCCAATGCATTCACCAAAGAAAATCCACATCCTTAATTAAAACTCATAATAAGAATAGAATTCATAAAATTAGAAACAAAATAATCATAGGTACTATTTATGTGGAGTGTTCTATCACCTAATATGCCTATCTTGCACTAATATATACATATAAATATCATTCCGTCAAATCCCAACCAATCTCCATGATTCTAACAATAGCACATAAAATATTATTACTCTTATGTTTAATTACAATTGTAATGTTGTATAAAAATAATAATATAGTCTTAGAAAAGGATAAAAATATAACATATAAAGGCTACAAGTGAGTAGCTCCTTATATAAGGGCAGGTCCCCATGCAACTGCTAAGCTTATTTTTGCTAGCAGCCACTGCTCAATATTTTTAGGAGCAACTTATATAGCTGGTGGCCCCATGGATATTTAATTTTGCTTATCTTTGAAGCAATTACCTTAAATTTTAGTTTTAGATGAAAAAATGTTCATAATAATTCTGGAGTAAATTTAGGAGAATTGATTTCTCATTAGTGTTTAGAAATAAAATAAATAATAATTGTTCATTCAAATCAATAATTAATAAGAAAGAAAAAAAAAATTATTTACAATATGTAAAAATAAAAACACTTAACACATTGTTCAAAATGTTTCTTAAATTTAGTTGGAATAATGGAATTATTTACATATAATGCATTCCCAAGTAATTTTATTATGGTCTGTGTTGGATAATGATGCAAGGGTGTAACTAGGAATTATATTAGTAATGTAAGTATGTTGTTGAAGTTTCTAGAGATAGATTCTAAATTAGGTTTTTAGTAGATTTGGTAAATTTCTAAATTAGGTTTTTAATAGATTTGGTAAATTTTCATTGATGGTAATAAAATCTAAATTAATTTTTAATAGATCTGATAAATTTTCATGTTTTAGAAGTTTCCTTGTACCATCTTCTTGTTTTGTTTATGTAGATGAGAACGAATCATCTTTAATTAGGTCAATCATGATGTAATTTAAATTGAATAAATTAAAATATATCTATATGTCAAATGTAATTTGTGTTTTTGTCCATATATTAAATGCAGTTTGTGTTTCTCTACAAACTGGAATATTTGAATATGAATGCTGTTTCTCTGCGTGCTTTCGGTTGTAAATAAGGGCCAATTTGGGCTGCAGCATTAAGAACGTTATAACTGACTTGATCAGTTTTGGACCATAAGTTCATAAATGATGGCTTTCTGGAACTATATGAGAACATTTAGTTTGTTTGTATTGTTGTGGGTGGTAATTTTGGGAGGCAGAGATGCAGTTGTGGCATACTCATCACTAAATGCATCTCCACTGGACCTCAACTCATGTCTGAGTGGAAATGGTATCCAAAACGTGACGTTCAAAAGCTCTTCTTCATCAGGCAACTACTACTCTCTGCTCGAATTCTCTCTGCAGAATCTGCGCTATGCGGAAGAAAGCCTGCCCAAACCATACGCTATTATTGTCCCGGAGAACAGAGACCAACTGCACAAATCCGTGCAGTGTTCCATACAAAACCGGTGGCAGATCGTGGTGCGCAGTGGAGGGCACAGCTATGAGGGTCTCTCCTCTACTTCTCAGGCTCCCAATTTCGTAATCATCGATGTCATGAAACTGGAAAAGGTTGAGGTGGATATGGAATCCAAAACGGCTTGGGTGGAGTCCGGAGCAACTTTCGGCCAGCTCTACTCCGCCATTGCAAACAAGACATCGCTCTACGGTTTCCCTACGGGAGTCTGCCCGACAGTAGGCGTGGGCGGGGCTTTCAGTGGAGGTGGGCTTGGGTTACTCTCAAGGAAATATGGGGTCGCTGCAGACCACATTATAAATGCCCTGCTTGTCGACGCCAGTGGCGAATTGGTGGACAGATTTGGCATGGGAGAAGACGTTTTCTGGGCCCTCCGAGGCG
Organism: Cryptomeria japonica; assembly: GCF_030272615.1. Taxonomy (NCBI): domain Eukaryota; kingdom Viridiplantae; phylum Streptophyta; class Pinopsida; order Cupressales; family Cupressaceae; genus Cryptomeria; species Cryptomeria japonica. The sequence continues at coordinate 182,094,146 of NC_081406.1, read as the reverse complement.
GCGGCGGAGGGAGTTGGGGAGTTGTTGTGGCGTGGCAGATAAGGCTTGTCCAAGTGCCTCCCATTATAACTGCGTTCAACTTCAACAGAACGGGAAGCGATAACGTGACAGAGCTTGTACAACGGTGGCAAACTGTTGCACCTTTAGCCCCCGAGGATCTGTATATCCGTGTCTTTGTGTTCGGAGACAGTCCTATTTATCTTACATTCAATGGAATGTATTTGGGTCCCTTACCTCAACTCCTCCAACTTATGAATGGGATCTTTCCTGAGCTGGGTCTGGGTGCCGCCGATTGTAACGAGACAGACTGGATTGGCTCTGTAATCTACACTGCCGTGGCCAACGGATATTCTGCCGACTTCCTCAACAGATATCTTCCCACCAAAAGGTACTTCAAGAATAAGTCCGATTATGTGAAGAGCCCTATCCCTGCATCAGGCCTACAGGGAGCATGGAATATTATGGAACAGAAGCGCGACAGCATAATGATCTTGGCTCCCTTTGGAGGCGTAATGAATAGGATACCATCCACTCAGCTTCCCTTCCCCCATCGAGCAGGGAATTTATATGAAATTCAGTATATAATCAACTGGGATGAAGCTACCGATGATGCAGAGTCTGTGGCTTGGATGCGAATGTTGTACGAATACATGACTCCTTACGTTTCCAATTCTCCCAGAGCTGCGTACGTCAACTACGTAGACCTTGACTTGGGCCACGCATCTGCTAATGGAACCTCCACCGTAGAACAGGCACAGTCGTGGGGCGAAAAGTATTTTGGAGGGAATTTCCTTAGGCTGGTGCAAATCAAGACTAAATTCGATCCCAACAATGTTTTCAAGAATGCTCAGAGCATTCCCCCGCTCAGTCAGATTTGATTTATATCTCTTTCTTAGATTTCCATATTCATTTCCATATATCATTTAATAATCTAGTGTTGAATGAAAATAAATCTCTTTCACCTCTTCATTTGCATTTAATACAATTGATAGAAGGATATGGCATTTAAATAGATTTGACTTGAAATATAAACCATCATTCATTGTTCATTGTTTTATCCTATCTCATTTTTGAATCTTGTGCAACCTTTAAAATTTAAATTTAAATATATGGATGGATTATCACCTTTAATAATAAACCCATAAGCTATGATATGAAAAAACTATTCGATAATGATCCCAGCATGCAACTAGAGATAACATAAGTCACGTTAATACAGTTGAAGGCTTTTAGGCAGACAACTCTAAATTAGTTTTTCGATTTTATTTTAACTTTTGATAAATAGTAATTTATATTTTTAGGTGTTTTTTTAGTTGCTTAAATGAATATCTATTTTCTTGTATAGTTTGGTTTGCTCTATCATTATTGAAGAGAAAAAAAGATTTGGAATGTATTATTATATCAAAAATGTAAATGTTCAAAACAAAGAACATATATTTTTCTAAATACTAAGAAGAGTATTAATTTATGTAATGCTGAATTTATTAAATGTTTTCGATATATTCAAATTATGGAAATAAAAAATGAAAGAATTCTTAAAGATTACAATTTTAAAGAAGCTTTGGAATAACTCTGGAGTGACAAATAAATTTCAAAAGAATATATCCTTCAACAAGAATAGCCTAGGATTTTATTTTTTCAAATCCATTTTGATCATTTAAAATAGTCAATATGAACCTAAGGTTATTCAAGATTACCAAGATGGTCCTAGCATTGAGAACATTTTATAAGAAAAATTATCTTCTCACACATTCTTATCAAAGACTAAATTTTAAGTAATAAGAAGGGAAGGCTTAAAAGGTATGGTATTATACGTATGCGATGTTAGGATTTAACTAGATAGAGCAATAAATAATATTAAATGAAATACAAAATAAGAGGAATTAAATATAATACAAAATAAAAAGAATAATAATTGTAGACGTATAAAAATGACCATATTCCTAAATGAATATTTTATGTTCATTTCTATGTTTAATTAAATCCAATTTAATTAAATTATCCGCATTCCTCTATTTAATTAAGTAAATTACTCAATTAAATTCACTATACCATTTAATAGGATAATTCATTTTATTCAATCAAAGCCCCTATCCACTTTTTAATTAAATTCAAATTTAATTAAAATAGTTATCCTAAATTAAATAAATCTAATTTATTTAATTGCAACCAAATTGAAATAAAGCAATTTATTTTAATTAATTCTATTTTCCCCACCCACTTGAAAAATCCTACATCTCCCACTTGCCTCTCTAAACTCCCTTCTAGAATTCTTCTAAACCTAATCAATTAACCCAAAACCCATCCATTATCCCTTTCCCCTAAATTTGAGGAGGTCACTTCTCAAATTTGGAGTAAAGTCTTCAAAAGGCATTAAAGCCTTTATCCATTCAACAAGCTAACTTGTTGAATGCCCCCAAATTTGGAAGGACTCTTACAAATTTGTCCCCAAAGTCTTCATAACCATTAATGGTTAACTCAAACCCTCTTACATGGTTAAATAATTTCCATAAACTCAACCTCCATGTAACCCAAGGGTCTCATCAAGCATTTATTACTTTGACCATGGTTATCCTTAAACCTTTGCACAAGAGTTTATCCTTTGGGTAAAAGCTTTATCCAATGGGTAATCTTATCGTAACCTTAACCCTTAACCCATAGGGTAACCATAAGGTCTTCTCAAGCATTTAATGCTTCCTACCTCTCCTCTCAACCCAGTCTTATGTTGACAATTGTCACCATTTCATTGGTGCCAATTACAAACATGGATTCTCAACTTTCAAACTCAACCCTTGATTGCCTCTTTCAATCTTGGCCATCCATTGCCCTATTTTTGCTATAAATAGAGCTCTCATCCCTCCTTTTTCATATCATCCAAGACTTTAGCATCTCACTTATACTCAAATCCATTCAAGCTTTCATATTTTATATGCACATCATTTAGCTTCTCTTTTCAATATGAATTAATCTAAATATGCATGTTTAGAGTATGTTCCTCATCATTTAGCTTAATCATAGACTAATATAGCATGCTAGGATAGTCTTATTTGCTAATCTTGTCATCTTATAACTAGTTTATTGCATTTCTAAGAATCATGCATAGCTTAGGATGCATCTCATATTAAATCAACAAAAACCATCTCTCGCTCTTGCATTCGCTATCCCTAAACCATTTTTCTTAGTGATCTGAGAGCAAAAACATTGGTTTGAGGGACCGTGCAAGACAGAGAACCATGGAACCATCCTTGGGAAGATGAGTTATACTTAATGACTCCATAGCTTGCACCAAGAAGTCTTGTGGGTGTGTGAGCAAGGCTCCATAGAACTCGGTTTTTCACATTTTGAGTTCTATCGACCCGCTTTTCCCGCATACATTTATGGCGCCCACTGTGGGGCATTACCCCATATATCTAATCGGTTTTGAAATATATCCACTTTTGCAGGTCCATTGAAAACAAGAATCAGCGTGTGGGAATCATTCCCTAGTGCATCTGGTTAACAACCTAGCGCATCCAGTTCACTGTTCAGCATGTGGAGTCCATCACCTAATGCATCAAGTCCGTTTATTAGCGCATAAGCATATTAAATTTTTCTGGTAGGTCTCAACGCAGGAGAAAAATAGAGCAGTGCTTTCGGCACACAGAGTAGTGCATCCCAAAAAATAGTGTAGCGCGTTGAAGAATTCTTTTAGCGCATCACGGCTATTATGTAGCGTGTACAGTTTGTTCTGTAGCGCATCCAAAAAAGATAGAAATCAAAGTTCCAAAATTTGTAACCGGGAATAAGAAAATAGACTTGTTGAAGTCCACCAACCATCTAACATTTTCAACTTGTCTTCTTGCAAGATTCTAACAAAATTTGTTGTAGATGGGATCTTAAACTTTAAAAATTTAAGATAGTAAGGATTTTCACTAACTTAGTTAAGTTAGTTTAAATTTTTAAACTTCTTCTATTCTTAAAAGAATTGAACTCACTTATTTCCTTTGGGCTATAAAAAGAATCACTAAACTGAACATTTCTGGCTTTCATAGGAGAAAACCTATTTTTTGGCTCTAAAAAGAACAAGACAAAATTTTCTTTTTGCAAAAATAGAGCTATAAAAAGAACCTCACCATCCTTTGGTGTATAAAAGGATTCATCTTCAAATTTTTGTGCAAAGGAAAGAACCTCACCTAAAAAGTTGTTGCAATCAAAGAGGGAAGTAATTCCCCTTTTGTTTACCGATTTTTCTTTGTTGACCAAAATGAACCTTTTGCTTTGTTGACTCGGTTATTTCCTTAGATTAAATAATCACTGATTTGGGGAAGTAAAATTAACACCATGCTTTTCTGGAGCAACATCTCTAGGTAGAGGTTAGCAAATCACTGAATTGAGGGCTTAAAATGAACCTTGTTTGCCTTGTCTTGAAAGTGGAAGGTATATGCTCTCCCCTTAACTGGGTGATCAAAAAGCCAGACCACTCTTAAAAGCTTTCTTTACTTCAAGCATTTACATCCTTTAGCAGGTCTGCCTTCCCAAGGAGTTGGAATCAACTCTTAAAGCCGTTTATGGCCGATGTGAAGGGAACGACCTAAGTGGGGAACGACTTTGACGCCAAGTGTTTTAACCCACTATAATCAAAAGTGGAAAGTGATGAAAGTCCTTTTCAACGGTTGCGCGCAACGATTAGCCTTCCCCCAGTATCCTCAAGATATGTAAAGCCTTTGTTCTAAAGGTTGGGAAGCCTCCTGAGGGAGTTTATCACTGACGGCCGAACAGGAAGCCTGATTACGAGCCATAGAAATAGAAACTTTGAACCGAGTTAGTAACTAGACATTTATAACATCATAGTGCAAGGGTGGGGAAGAATCCGCCCCCAAGATTACTCACCATATATCTCCCAAGATAACTACTCAATTGTGAAGTAATTCACTTCGGGTTAATTTATGGCAAAAGGCAAAAAAAGGGGCACCCTCTAGGGGGTGACACAGCTGTTTGAGCTGACGGAGTATCGAGACTAGTGGGCTATGATGTTATTTATGACCTTTAAATAAAGAGTCTTTTTGAAGTGTATTTTTCGTATCCAAACCTGTTAAAACATTGAGGATTTGAACACATCCTCGCAGAACATACACTCTTTGTTAGATTAAGCAAAAAAGGTTGTCTTCTTTGTGCTATGCTTGCATTTACTACCTCAGAAAATCATCCATCAAAGCTGAAAAACTCACAATCAAATCCAAAAATTGCAGAAAAACCAACCAAAGGAAAAATCAAGGTAGAATAGCACATGGGGACAACTCCTTAGTGCTTAGAGTATTTTTGTTAGCGCATCCAAGCATCAAGTTAGTGCGTCTGTTCAAATAGTAGCTTTTTAATCCAAAGTTCAAAATAGTGTTAAACAATTAGCGCATCGAGAAAATAGTCTAGCGCGTTGAAGCATCAACTTAGTGCATGGAAACCAAAATTTAGCACATCAGGTTTAACAGTTAGTGCGTCACAGACCCATACTAGCGCATAGCTTTTCAAAACAAAGAAAACAAAATTTTAAACAGTCAAAACTTTAGCGCGTGTCTGGGGGCAGCCTAGCACGTGTGGTCCTTATTTTAGCGCATGAAGTAAATTTGGTAGCGCATCCTATCTCTATTTTAGCGCATGACCAAAATCAAAAAGGCACGGGGCAAAATAGTGAGGAATTTTAAAAATTTTGAAAACATTTTCAGAAGCCTTTTTCCATCAACATCATTTTTCATCAAAGCAGAGTAGCAAAAACAAAACTTTAAAAGCTATTTCTTGAGCCAAGTTTGTGTCAAAACAAATTTTATAAAAATCTGAAACTGATTGCACGGTAAAACATATCTATCCTATCATAATCCGGAAACCTCATCACAAGTGTCAAAAGAATCCTTTACCATCTCATAGATTTCATCTCAAAAACACTTGTTTAAAATATTTCAGGTTGTCAAATCAAGTCTCCATATCGGGAGGCTTTTATCCATATCATTTGACACACTTTGTCATGAACGGGCATCTAAACCTTCATTTTGATAGAGTAAGACTTGAATTTTCAAAACAAGATCAATTGAATCAAAACAAATCAAAGGAAACCATTGATCACTCATGCATGACTAATCTCCATATTCTGAGAAGAAAGAATCTTTATCATAACATCACGTTGAAGAAACAACAACCTAGTTTTTCCAAATTCATCAAGAGAAATAAGTTTTTATACATCAATCGTCAACTCTTCCAATCTCATCGAGTGTTCCTTCATCACGTCAAACATTATATCCAGAAAAAATCCAACAAATTTGACAAAGAGCCTGTAAAGACTAGGGCATATTGTCAAAAATCAGCTTTTAATCAAATCATAAACCATGGAGGAAGGATCAATCCAGCATTCTTACCCGATGAGAGTATCACTTATAACACACCCCGACCAAAACCACCAACCCCCGAGCAACATATCGAAGAGGATTTTGTCCCCTTCGTCACTAAAAGTTTCTACTAAAATGCCTATTACTCGCTCTCAACAAAACCAACAAAGCGAGACACACGCAGAGTCTAGTATGAATCGAAGGTTGTCAAATCCTTTTGAGGGTCCACACCTAGAGGATACTGAAATTTCTAAAGAGCTTCTTCAGGAGTGTCAGGAAAGCGCTTCATTCCAAAAGCTCGTAGAAAGGCTCATGGAAAACGACAAAGAAAAATATTTGCTCATGCTCACAAGTAAAGGAGTGAAAATCCCTAAAAACCTTGATGCATATATGTTTAGGACACACCCTCAGCATTAGGAATATCAAGAATGACAATGGGAAAGGGAAGCACGTGACCCTGAACAAAACATCTCGGATCAAAAACATACCAAAACAACATACACCAATGCAAAACATCTCGGATAAAAATATACCAGAGCAACATACACCAAGACAATACATTCCCGAGCAAAACATACTGTTCCAAACACCGTTTCAACCTAGGATCAATACAAGGGAAGAACTTTTCCCTCAGCAAAACAATGTGCCTTTGGCTACCCTTACTCAACAAATGCAAATGTTACAAAGACAAATGCAAGACATGCAACAAGGGACAACAGTACGGTACTCTTTAAATGAAATTTGTCCTTATCCTTTTGACAAGAGATTGCACATGATCCCTTTTCCTCCAAACTCAGACGTGCCTAAATTTGACAAATAAGATGGAAAAATTGATCCTCATGATCATGTCATAGAATTTTGTACCATGAGTCTTGAGTTTGCTCATGACAACACCTATTTGATGAGGTTATTCCCAAGAAGCTTGAGAGGGAAAGCAATGGAATGGTTATCCAAAATTACGCCACCTGTCAGATCATTTGATGAATTGGTTAACAAGTTCATAACACAATACTCCTATAACATTCAACATGCTATAACCATGCTAGACGTCTACAACACCAAACAAAAGAACAACGAAACATTCATGATATTCCTTCAACGCTGGTGACGTATGGTATCACGATATCCTCAAGATATTCTCGAAAAGGAGAAAATGGAAATCTTCATCAATAACTTGAATGGTGAAATGAGTTACAGGCTCAAACTCCAATGCATATCGTCTTTCGCTAAATTGATTGAAAATGGCATTCAAGTAGAGGAAGCATATGTCAAAAAGGGAACACTCAAATTCTTCAAGGAAGGAACAAACTCATCAAACTACAATAACCAGAACAACAGCAACTTGGACAAGTCTTGATTCTGGACTCGAAACAAAAATGAAGGCAACAATGAAACGCATGATCCAAAATCTAAGCCACCAGTGCTTGCATTATCCAGAAATCCTTAGGCTACGAAAAATTATAAAGGTGCTAATCCAAATGCTAACACATATGCACCAAACACTGATCAAGGACAACTCAACATAAACAACACCAACGATACTCAAAGCAAAAACACAAATCCAGGACCTAACAACAATTCACGCGACAACACAAACAATTTCCAAAAGCATGTCTTCACATCACTGGGACAATCGCTAGAATCAGCATTCAGAGAACTTCTGGCAATCAAGATTCTCTCCTTGCCTGCAATCAGCAACTATGAACCCCAAATCAAACCACCTTGGTGGAATGATTCGCACTATTGTGATTTCCATCGTAACAAGGGTCATCAGACAAACGATTGCATGAAATTGAAAAACATTGTTCAAGACATGATTGATCTAGGTGACTTAACGGTAGATGGTCTCAAAACAAATGGTGACCATGGAGCCTTTAAAAATCCTCTTCCAAATTAAAACAAAGATGGAGCTTCAACCTCAAACGATACATGCGGAGCTCGTATCAACCATATCTACAATAACACCATAAATCACATATCAGCTGAAGATCATCAGGTAAACGTCATCACCATCTGAGATCAGCATGATCATGAATCCGTCAATGTAACAACCTGAACTCATAAATATGTCTTAAAAGGACATACCACACCTACAACTACTACATCAAAAATCCAATATGACTTGGTTAGCCAATTATGCAAAACTCCAGCTTAGATATCCATACTAGAATTGTTGAAACTATCACCCAAACAGAAAAACATATTGGAACAAGCGCTATTGGAAACCAATGTACCTCAAGATTTGGATGCAGACAGATTTCAAGCCATGGTCGTCCATATGACAGGACCTCATAATCTCACCTTCTCAGAGCATGATAATACTTCCTTGAGTCATCCGCATAACACTCCTCTCCATATTGAAGTCATCGTTTAGAAACACGGAGTAAAAAGAGTCTTAATAGATGGAGGAGCTAGACTTAATATATGTACTTTAAAGCTTATCGATGCATTAGGCTTCTCAAAAGAGTATATTGATCCTCGTAAGAAGATTACCATAAAGGCATATGATGATGAGGAAAGGCCATCTAAAGGAACTGTGATGTTACCCATTCAAGTTGGACTAGTGCAAAAGGATACTATGTGTCAGGTCTTAGACATAGATCTCACCTACAATATTTTGTTAGGGCGACCCTGGATACATGAAATGCAAGCAGTGCCTTCTACATATCACCAGTGTGTCAAATTTCCTTATGACAGACAAGAGATCTCCATATCTGTTGATCACAACCCCTTTCAACATTGTAATGCAATGGGGCCAACCCATGACAGTTTAGTTCCTCATAATAGAGAAAAATAGAGATCCTCAATATCAGATCTACAGACAGCAAAGCCCGACTCATTATCTAGAGATTTCAAGAAGCAAATGTAAATCAAAGACCAAGGTATGGGAGAATACTCTTTGGAACCCCTATGTTTGGCCAGATTACCAACATCACCCAGATCTCTTGGATTGCCTACTACATCAATGCATCTGGTAACTCAGCCCATCACCAAATTTGATGATACCTTCATCTAACTGGGGACTCTAGCACATGAATCAAAAGATAAGGACATTCTTAGCTAATTATACAAAGATGAGGAAGAAGATAACAGAGCAACTACTCTGGACATTGTTCTACCAACACACCTATATGGAAAAGGATACTTAATCATGTAGCAAATAGGATATGATGGTAAAGGACCTATTGGCAAATGCAAAGAAGGAGTCACTAAACCCATAGATCTTCCTTCACAACTTAGTAGGGACAAAACAGGATTGGGTTGTAAACTAACTTTCCTATTAAGAAAGACGCCACGCATAACTGCAAAACCTCAATAGAAAGAAAAGAAGTACAAAGAAAAATCCTGGCAGGAAGCACTATTTGAGTCAGCAGAAACAATCTGCAAAGCACGAGAACGTCAAGAATAGAAGTTACATCAGGAAAAGCTTCTAAACCACAAGAAGGCCATATCTGCAGTAGTAGCTCATATTCAAACACCAATATCTCAAGAACTGATAATATCATCCCCTGATACCATTGTTCCTCCCTGAGGAGGCACAGTCTATGAAAAAATACAGAAAATAGAAGCAGGATCTGACACCGAATCAACAAAAACTATCAAAATGGTATCCATCATCAAAGATCTATTTTCACCATACAACATACCTGTTTACAGCACGGATAGAATCTGGGATGATGCCTCAGAGACTGATTCAAATGAATATGAATGGGGTACCTGCTCAAATGCTACTGCAGATATCCCTAATAATACTGGCACCATACCCCTTTCTCAAGAAGAGCATAACGCAGAAGAAAGACCTCTTGAATTTGGACCGCAGAATATCTATGACGCCAAGGAAAGTGAACAAAAGCATTATGAACAAGTCTATATGGAAGATTATACCATCGAAGACCTCGATGAAATCCTTGACTTCTTTAAAAACAAAACCAATCACGATGAAACCTCTGTCTTGACACTTACAGTAGCAGAACTTGATCCACTGAACGATTCCTTACCACTTGTCTTTCCTAACCTCATTGACTAGGACGAACCTGAAATACATGATATACCAATTTTCCTAGACAATGAATCTATTATCCATTACCTATGTACCGTTAAACCGGAGATAGGCTCTACCAGCAAACAAAGTAATGATGTCTACAAACCAAGGAGTGCCAAGTCTCTCAGTCACAAAAATGATCCAAGTAAAAGATCTGATGCTGAAAACCAATCAATGGTATCTCTAGATCACAAAAAAGTAAAAATAAAGGACGCATCTGAGGGTGAAAACCTTTTTAAGGCACCTAAAGATGGGAGACTTGACACTCTTCTAGAGCACTTTCATGAGCGATCACCCATATTGATTGAGCCCACTCAATCAATCAACATTGGTACCATAGAAGCAGTCAAAAACATACACCTTGCAGAATCTCTAACAAAGGAGGAAAGATAAGCATTTATCATTTTCTTTAAAGAAAAGCAAATTAACTTTGCTTGGTCATATGCCAATATACTCGAAGTAGATCCACACTTAATCATGCATCACTTGTCCATCTCTCCAGGAGTTAAACTAGTCAAACAAAAGCTACGAAAGATGAATCCCCAGGTGGCACTCATGGTCAAAGCTGAATTGAAGAAACTATTAGATGTCGGATTCATCTGACCCATTGACTATGCAGAATGGATTTCCAATATAGTACTAGTATCAAAACCAGATGGTAGTATCAAAATCTGCACTTATTTTAGAGATGTCAACAAAGCCTGTCCAAAAGACGACTTTCCTCTACCCAGTATCGACATAATTGTAGACCTCACAGCGGGCCATGCAATGCTCTCACTAATGGACGGTTTCTCAGGCTATAATCAGATCAAAATAGCCCCAGAAGATCAAGATAAAACTGCGTTCACCTGTCCTTGGGGGACATATTGTTGGAATGTTATGCCTTTTGGCTTAAAGAATGTAGGGGCTACTTATCAGAGAGCAATGACAATAATCTTTCATGACATGATGCACACATTTATGGAAGACTACATGGACGATTTACTAGCTAAATCCTTCACTAGAGCAGAACATCTCGGCATCCTAACAAAGATCTTTGATCGATTGGAGAAATTCCAAGTCAGGCTCAACCCTAAGAAGTGTGTCTTCGGGGTTACATCAGGAAAGTTACTAGGCTACATTGTCTCAGCTAAGGGTATTGAAGTAGACCCAACAAAGGTACAAGCCATTATGGAAATGCCACCACCAAAGAATATCAGTCAACTCAGATCTCTACAAGGATGACTTCAATCAATCAGGCGATTCATCACTCAATTAGCTGATAAAAGTCTACCATTCAATCATTTGCTCTATAAAAATGTACCTTTCAGATGGGAGACCAAGTGTGCAGAATCTTTTTATCAAATCAAACAATACCTGATGAATCCACCAGTTCTAGTACCACCAGTCACAGGAAAGCCCCTTATACTATGTATCTCAACAACAGATATATCGCGGGGGGCACTATTGGCACAAGAAGATCAACAAGGAAAGGAACGAGCCATCTACTACATCAGCAGGACATTGAATGGCTATGAACTCAACTACACATTCATTGAGAAGGCTTGTCTAACAGTGGTCTTCGCATCTCAGAAGTTCCGACATTATATGCTAGCACACACCATTAAGCTAGTAGCAAAAATTGATCCTCTCAAATATCTACTCAGAAAAGTAGCTCTTATTGGACGATTGGCTAAATGGGTCATTATTCTTAGTGAATTTGACATCCAATACACAAAAAGAAGAGCCATCAAAGGAAAAGCAATTGCAGATCAACTAGCTAAAGCACCGCTACTAGGAAAACAAACTGTGGAGATTGAATTTCCGGACAGGGATGTTCTTGCTCTTTCTACCAAACAATGGACTCTATAATTTGATGGATCCTACACCCAACACGGTTCAGGTGCTGGCATTCTTTTCATCACTCCTGAAGGACACACCACACCAAGATCATATAGGCTTATGTTCCCATGCATGAATAATGTGGCTGAATATGAGGCATTGGTTATAGGCATCAAAATGGCCGTAGAATGGAAAATCACTGAGTTCATGGTCTATGGAGATTCACAACTAGTCATCAATCAGGTCAACAATGACTATCAAACAAAGGATGACAAGCTACTACCCTACAAATGAATGGTGGATGACTTCAAACAGTATTTTGTACACATCACCTTCGAGCAAATACCAAGGTTGAACAACAAAGCAGCTGATCCCATGGCTACTATCGCTTCATTACTACAAATTCCAGAACAACAGAGTCGTTACGAGTTTTTGGTAGAGTAACTATTCTCCCCATCCTATGACCACTCTCAATCCCATGTCATCTACACCTTAACTGGTTCAGATTCCCCTTTATATGGACCGATATATGATTATCTAAAGAACAACATCTTACCCATTGACCAATCCCGTAGCCAGAAACATAATTTTATCTGACAAGCTTCCCGTTATACCCTTATTGCTGATACTTTGTACCGTCAAGGTCTAGATGGTACTCTTCTTTGTTGCCTTGATCGTAATGATTCTGATTCCACTTTACATGAGCTTCACGAAGGTATTTGTGGAACACATTCAAGTGGGACTACTCTTGCTAAAAAGCTTCTGAGGATGGGATACTACTGGCCTACAATGGAGAAAGATTCTTACCACTTCGCCAAGAAGTGTCCTAAATGCCAGATCCATGGCAATCTGATACATGCGCCTGCATAGGAACTGCAGCCATTTACAACATCCAGGCCCTTTTGTCAGTGGGGATTAGACTTGGTTGGCAAAATTCATCCTTCATCTTCAAATGGACACAAGTTCATTATAACTGCAACAGAATACTTTACCAAGTGGATAGAAGCAGTCCCCATGACCATAGTAATTGGAAAACAAATTGCGTCTTTTATTCTAAACTATCTGATCTGCAGATATGGTATTCCAAGTTCCATCATCACCGGTAATGGACGCCCATTCAAAAACCAAGATGTACGAGAACTATGTGAACAATTCAAAATACAACATTGGTTCTCTACACCATACTACCCCCAAGGAAATGGTCAAGCATAAGCATCCAACAAAATAATACTGAAGATTCTCAAGAAAACAGTCAATGATGCAGGCAAAGATTGGCATATCCAACTCAATTCGGCACGTTGGGGCATATAGACCCAGCATCTGTACACCTACAGGAGCAACACCTTTCTCATTGGTCTATGGATCCGAAGCTATTTTACCACTAGAGGTAGAAATTTTGTCTCTCAGAGTCTCTCTAAAAGGCTTAATCCCAGATGAAGAGTATCGGGTCAACCGACTACAAGAACTGGAACTATTAGATGAAAGACGTCAGCATGCTTACACTCATCTCAAAGCATATCAACAACGCATGTGTAGGAGCTACAATCACAAGGTCATCCCTCACAACTTCAAAGTTGGTGACCTAGTTCTAAAAGAAAATCCAAGAAATCAGCAAGATCGAGAAAAGAAAGGGAAGTTCGAACCTAATTGGTTGGGTCCCTATGTCATCATATCAGTCTATGGCTTAGGTGCATATCATCTCACAACCTCAGAAGGAGATGTGCTCGAAGAACCAACTAACAGCATTCATCTGAAGAAATACTACACTTGAGTGGTCTAAATGCACAGAAAAAGCAAAAACTAGCAAAAAAATCCAAAAATCCAAAAAAAGCAAATAAAAACATACAATAAAAGCAACTGGTGAAGACCTAGTAATAGGCGCTATTGTGAGAGGACGGCTCCTCTATCTATATCTACATCCTTATCTTCGCTGTAAAACACTATCAGCCATCGCCCGACACTTAGCAAATATCCATTCAAGACATACTTAGCGTAGTCCCTATCCTGGTCTATCCATATATCCTTTTACCACATTCCACCATGGCTTGGAAATCGCTATACATATTCACGTCAAGAGGCACACTCAGCTAGAGGCAATAAATCGTCAAAACTTGCAACACATTCAAGACATCAAAACTATTTGCCAAACTCAGAAACATCACATCCAACAACCAAAGCTAAACTTCATCGCAAAAACAAAACAAAGCATCACAAGAAATACCAAAGATAGATGATTTTCTGAAGTAATAAATGTTGCATCATAGCATAAAGTCTTGACTACTTTTGCATTTGAACTTTTTAAATTATTGGATTCTCTGCATTTTCTCACTAAAAGCTTCAAAGCTAGAGATCATGGGGCAACTCCAATATTTTCTTAGTCTTCTATCTAGGAGGTGATCATTTGTACTAGGTGAATACTTGTCTCAAGACGTGATACATCGAATATCACTGAAGGCATGATCCCACTTCACGCATACAAATGGTTTAATCTTGTCTGTTTATACGCAATACGCACTCAGGTCATCCTAGTTCCATTAAACCTTGACGCTTGTGCTATCTTGTAAAATCGAACATCATGTAAATTTTTCTCAAGTCATTATGGTTCAATTATACCATTGTGCTTGTAAAAATTTTCAACATATCCCAAACAAATCAATGCTCAATGATGATACATGTCTCAAAAGCAAATAACATATGGTTATATCAGGATGGCAAATGCAGAATGAGGATGCTCCAAAAACATAATTGCATATCATTTTAACATAGTTGCATATCATTTTAACATAGTTGCATTATCATTTTACAAATAGTTACATATCATTTTGCATTAGCTACACAACATTATCATACATCTCATTTTCAAGATACATCTCACAGCATATCATTATCATACATCTCATTTTCAAGATACATCTCACAGTATATAAAAGCATACATCATACATCATGCATCATATCATCTATCTAAGCATTGCATTATCATAAAGCAAAGAAAGAACACATAGAACATGCATCCACATAACACACCATATGATCAAAGAAAATGGTGCCGTATATATATATATATCTCAAAAATGATGAAAATGTACAAAATCTGTCATATCTGTGCCCAGTACAAACAAATACAATGATCAAAATACAATGGAGATAGCATCTCTCAAGTATGACTATCTCCTAACGGAGACAATCTCGCTACAGAAGTCCCCGCCCCTGGATCTCCAGGAGGATCATGTCTCGATGGCCCTATCACACCTCGGCTCTCTGACCGCGACCCGGTCTCTCGAGATCGACTAGATCTCAACTATGTAAAGCTCTATACTTGGCGATCCCTAGGTACCGCAGCCTCGTAATGACGACAGTAGTACTCTGCCTTCTGAGCTCTCAAAGAAAGCTCTCTCAGGGTGTCTCTCATCGGACCACCTGTTGTTGCTCTCTGCACACTCGCTGCAAGCTCCTCCGCTCAACCCCGCCACTCTATCTCCGTGTCTCGCTCAGTGGTCAGCTGAGCAATCTGTCGCTGATGCGTCAATAGTTGTGCCTGCAGTTGCTATACCATCATCTGTAGGGTCCTAATCTGTGCATCCTCCACATGAGTAGGGATCTGGACCTATAGGGGTACCTGTGAAGCGGTATCCCCTCTCCCTCTGCCTATCCTCAGTGCTGGAGGTGGTAGCACATCAGTCCTCCTCCTCTGAACTGGCCATGTCACCTCGTCAGTCCCTCCCACTGCAGCTATAACCTCCCCTACCATCCCCTCACCACCTGCTCCAATGGTCAACCCGCCTCTCCCTCTATCCATCACTGCTCGTCTAACTGCCCTCTCCAACCCTCTGTCTCCTCTCCTCCCTCTATCTCCTCTCCTCCCCCGATCTCCTCTCCCTCGTCGTCCTCCTCCACCATCTCCATCATCCTCATCATCTCCACCTCCCTCATCCTCATCATCATCAAATGAAGGTCGCATCTCCTCCAGATCTGATATCCTCGCCACTGCCCGCGCAGCGAACAATCTAGCGAACTCATCTATCATCCCAGCATCCAAAATCTCTAGGGCATAATCCCATATCTGGCCTGCTAGGCTCACAAACTCCTCTATAGCCGCGACACTATTAATAGTCAGACCCCAGTCTGGTATGTCCTGCCTCCGGCGCACATACAAGAAAGCCCCCTATGGTATACCCTGCTACCGACCAAACTGCCACAAAACTCTGGTGACCATGAATCTCTCAATCACAAACGGGGTCCTCCCTATCAGGTATCGAGTCATGAAAACATAGGGCATCTCCAGCCCATCCTCCGCCCATACCTCGCAACCTGTATACGGTCACCAAGTGACTATATCAATGTCGTCCAAAACCCTCCTCCAATGCTCCAATTTGTCCAGCTTCTGCTGGACAACTAGACCCATATAACCATATGCATAGGCACGTCCAATGGGCCTATCTCTGTCTGCTAATGGCCTAGCTACGGGAATGTGCTCCCAGCACCATACCTGTAGGAGCATCACGCCAGCTGACAAACTGTCGTAACCCAGGTATACCACCTTGCGCAAATCCTTGTACAGATGGGCTAGCATAGCCAATCCCCATGCGAACCTGTGGCCCTATGTCACCATATCCTCTAGTACCAACCCCCATCCCATAGATAGTCCCTTTGACCTACGGTCGGGATATAGAAAACCACCTATAAACCCTGTCAGTACTGATGGGAGAGGTGCATAGTCCAAGTCCAAGAACTCTTGCTAGGGGATCTCATATCCACAAACTATCTCATCCTAGAATATATGGTGAAGTGCCTCTGTCCCACCCTCCTCTAACTACTCGTAAGGTAGTAGTGAACCTACTACCTGTATGCGCAAGATCCTGTAACAGTCCTCTGGCATGACTGTCATCTCACCCTTGGCAAAGTGAAAGGTGTTCGTATTGTTGTGCTACCTCTCTGTGAGTGTTGTAAGTAAACCCCAGTTCACAGTGAACCGAGGCATATCCAATAGGGAAGTAAGGCTGCATCTCTCAATCATGTCAAGGTCAACCTGTGCCAACCGTGGTATCAATGTCCAAGGTCTAAGAAACCGCTCGCACGACTAAACCACTCCCAATCGCTCCTATCAAATAGCAAACCAAGTCTAATATCAGTTTCCACATAAAAATAAAGATATCCAAATCAAAATCACATCAAAAACATGAAACAATTTACTCATCTAATCAAGTTCAACATCATATCATTCCATATCAACTTGTAAAACAACTTAAGTTATCAAAAACCATATCAAAACTTGTAAAACAACTGAAGTCTCCACATCGCATAAACTTGTAAAACAACTCAAGTTTCCCACCCATATCAGCTTGTAAAACAACTCAAGTTTCCAACTCATATCAGCTTGAAAAACAAATCAAGTTTCCAACCCATATCAGCTTGTAACACAAATCAGGCTTCACAGAATGAACTTGAAACACAGTACAAAAACAAATCATGCTTTGCTCAACACAACACATTAATATCTATGCATAACTTGAAATATCGCAAATCAAAACAAGTTATATTGGACAAACTAACAAACACCATGATAGCAGACACAACAACACACATATTACACCTATCCTGGCAAACTTGGCCTTGTCCTATCACTTTTTATCATTCGCAAAATCGCCCTACCTCACAAAATCTTCCCGATGCGCTAAAACAGATTGTCTACGTGTTGAAACCCCTCCACGCGCTAAACTATTTTTTGTACATGCTATCCTATCCGCCCTATGCGCTAGACTAACTCTATGCGCTAATTTATCCTATGGCCACACTACTTATTTAACCCTATGTGCTAGATCTAATCTATGCGCTACTTCCCCCTACACATGTGAGCCTCTGTGCAGCCTATGCGCTAGGTTAACCCGATGCGCTAACCTTTTCACTTTCTGTGCTACCCTGTGTGATCTAATTTATGAAAACCAGATTACAATACCTAGTGTGATACTTGCGGTATTGTAGATTTCAACACAAAAAGAAATTGACAACAAGAAGATTGCAAACCAAAAACTGTCTCCATTCTATTCAAAATTGGAGTTTATACAAGTCGAATGTATCCCAAGGGTCACACAAATCCCTTGGAATTTGAAATGAAGAGTCATCATAATGTTTATTACAATTAAACTATTAAAACTATCAAAATTATCAAAAAACTAAATATAAAATTTCAGTCCACTTTGAGAAGGCATAACTTTCTCATCCTAGCTCCGAATTACAAACCATTTGATGCGTTGGAAAGGTACTCAAATAATCTAGAACCAAATTTCGGAAACATCAATGATGTCTCATAAACATCAATGACGTCTCATCATGTTTCCGGGCACCATATTTGTCCAAAAATGCACCGAAGACCCTCAAAATTGCAATTTACTAAAACATATAAAATTTTGGAAAAATTAGATTTCAATATTTTCCCAATTTAATCCTGATCACTGTGCCCCTAATGCGCTAAACCAAGACCATGTGCTAACCTAGAAACCTAAGGCGCTAACTTAGAAAATAGATGTGCTTCCCTAAAAGTTTGGATGTACCCAAAATTTAAATCCCCATGCACTACAACAGTTTTCGTATGTGCTAATCTAAGACCCCTATGCGCTAAACCGTGAACCCTGCGTGAAAAATTCCAAAAAACTGAGCAAAATGACAAAATAAAAAATCAAGAAAGGGTCAAAAAGGTTGACTTACTGGTGGTCCATATGCGGCAGGTCTCCAATACCTCCGAATGTGCTCAAAATGATGCCTGGAATACGGAATGGGAATTTTGACTTCTCTCCAAAATCTCTTTCTCAAAAGTCAACAATGCACAAATGAATCAAATCAAAGCACTTTTCCCCTTTTATAGGAGAAAAATGAAATTAGGGTTAGGGAAATGGGCATGTAATTTGCTCGCTGTCTCCCTTACACCCTAAAGCACAAAAATTATTGAGAGATGAATCAATTTCAATGTTTCACATAGTCAAAATTTTCAAAATATTGATTCATCTCCCAAGGGGGCATCACCATCAATTATCGAATCTAGGGCATCACGCATCAAATCTAGGACACGACTTAAAAATCATAAAAATGACATCGATCATAAAATCACAATGACACACAATTTTCTTTGAAATAACATGTGCACACACGTCACTTCAAAGAGGGCAAAATGTAAAAGTATAAAAATGACCATATTCCTAAATGAATATTTTATGTTCATTTCTATGTTTAATTAAATCCAATTTAATTAAATTATCTGCATTCCTCTATTTAATTAAGTAAATTACTCAATTAAATTCACTATACCATTTAATAGGATAATTCATTTTATTCAATTAAAGCCCCTATCCACTTTTTAATTAAATTCAAATTTAATTAAAATAGTTATCCTAAATTAAATAAATCTAATTTATTTAATTGCAACCAAATTGAAATAAAGCAATTTATTTTAATTAATTCTATTTTCCCCACCCACTTGCAAAATCCTACATCTCCCACTTGCCTCTCTAAACTCCCTTCTAGAATTCTTCTAAACCTAATCAATTAACCCAAAACCCATCCATTATCCCTTTCCCCTAAATTTGAGGAGCTCACTTCTCAAATTTGGAGTAAAGTCTTCAAAAGGCATTAAAGCCTTTATCCATTCAACAAGGAATGCCCCCAAATTTGGAAGGATTCTTACAAATTTGTCCCCAAAGTCTTCATAACCATTAATGGTTAACTCAAACCCTCTTACATGGTTAAAGAATTTCCATAAACTCAACCTCCATGTAATCCAAGGGTCTCATCAAGCATTTATTGCTTTGACCATGGTTATCCTTAAACCTTTGCACAAGAGTTTATCCTTTGGGTAAAAGCTTTATCCAATGGGTAATCTTAACTTAACCTTAACCCTTAACCCATAGGGTAACCATAAGGTCTTCTCAAGCATTTAATGCTTCCTACCTCTCCTCTCAACCCAGTCTTATGTTGACAATTGTCACCATTTCATTGGTGCCAATTGCAAACATGGATTCTCAACTTTCAAACTCAACCCTTGATTGCCTATTTCAATCCTGGCCATCCATTGCCCTATTTTTGCTATAAATAGAGCTCTCATCCCTCCATTTTCATATCATCCAAGACTTTAGCATCTCACTTATACTCAAATCCATTCAAGCTTTCATATTTTATATGCTTATCATTTAGCTTCTCTTTTCAATAGGAATTAATCTAAATATGCAGGTTTAGAGTATGTTCCTCATCATTTAGCTTAATCATAGACTAATATAGCATGCTAGGATAGTCTTATTTGCTAATCTTGTCATCTTATAACTAGTTTATTGCATTTCTAAGAATCATGCATAGCTTAGGATGCATCTCATATTAAATCAACAAAAAGCATCTCTCATTCTTACATTTGTCATCCCTAAACCATTTTGCTCAGTGATCTGAGAGCAAAAACATTGGTTTAAGGGACCATGCAAGATAGAGAACCATGGAACCATCTGAGTTATACTTCATGACTCTATAGCTTGCACCAAGAAGTCTTGTGGGTGTGTGAGCAAGGCTCCATAGAACTCGGTTTTTCACATTTTGAGTTCTATCAACCCACTTTTCCCGCATACAATAACAATTCACAATAACATACAAATTTAATGTGGTTCAGCTAATGTGTGTCATATCCACAAAGAAATGGGTTTTTTCCACAATCACATATTTATTGAGCCTTTTTGAAGATTTACAAAGATAAATTTACATATCAAAATAACAACCAACTCCTTTATTAAATAATAATCTATTTTTTGCTTCTTGAGCACTACCCCTAGCAAACCAAAAATCCCTACATTGGGATCTACCCCAAGCCCTTGTCGTGAAGATCAACCTCTTCATACCTACAAGAGGGGCTCAAAATTGTTTTTTCATGAGAAAATGCAACTACCAAGATAACCAAAATATAAGCATGACAACATGGTCAATTATCACATACCAACATGTGAATGAAAAAGTTGAAAAAAATGAGGTCAAAAGTAGTCACTATTTTAAATTAATAAACAATAATATTGAATTAGAAATTTAAGATATCTTTTCTCAAAATTTTAAGATGTGTTAAAAACAAGATTAATATTTCTCATAATATAATGTCGAAAATACTATGTATTTTTTATAATGTTGGAGATTAAGTGTGTAAAATTGGGTGAGCATATAGAGTAGTCATATTTGTGTCTAAAACAAATATGTACTATCAAGTGTGTTGCTCTTATATTATTAGAATTTTTAAGTAATTCACAAATCTCTTCAATAAAATATATATGATTTTTTTCTAATTTGAATACATCCTAAAAAGCATAAAATTGAGCGCACTTCCAATTTAACTTGGAGAAAAATTATTCATTATTATTATATTTTTTATTTGTACAATGAGATCTAAAACAAAAAAATTTATCTTGTTTCAAATTTAGATGGGCTGAAAAAAATTAAAATTAAAAAATATGTATAGCTTTTACATTTTAACTAATTTTTGGAATATCATTAGAAACATAGAGTTTGTATTTCTCTCTCAGTTTTTTTTTTCCATATTTTTTTTCCAATGATTTACATTAATTGGGATTGTTCGTCTCTCATTAATATACATATATTTTATAGTAAATTGGATCCTCTTGGTAACAAATTTACTGCTCATATTATTACTCAAGAAATGTTAAATAATTAATTTAAATCTACACAATTTTAATAAAACTAAATCTATGTTTCAAAGTAAAATTTTGTAGAACCTTGTTTCTTCAACTCTCTTTAAGTGACTTATTTTTTTAGAGTAGAAAAAAATAGAAAAAGAAAAGAGAATATGAACTTTGTTGCTATGTCAAAAGGTGTTGCATTCCTATTTTCACCAATGAATATAATGTCGCTAACCTCCTCTCTGTTTTTTTTTACAAGCTTCTTTCTTTCAATATTTAATCATTCTCATAGAACTTTAATGTGATTTTTAATTCATTTGAAGATATTCAATGAATGCTAAGAACTTTCACAGGATTTTTAATCTCCTATATCTTTGGATAAGTTCAACTTCCATGTGAGCTACTATTGATATCCTAAAACCTTTCCATGTGGGAAAATTGTGCAAACAAATTATATTTAAATAGATTTCACTTCTCCACTTTAAAATAGTTCATTTTATTTCATAGAGACTTTGAATGGTTTTACGATTTGATTTATTAAAGGCTTCCCTTTTCTACGAATATGTCATCTCATTCATGACCATTTAAGATCATATCAAGTCTAATAAAGTTGAAAACAAAAAGAATTTAAGAATAATGTTTAGGGATTCATGAACGAGTTCAATAAATAGTATCAATATATATTCAAACTATTGTGATTCGAAATGAGGAAACGTTTCAGTATTATAGTTTGGAAGAATAGATCTTACAAAGGTTATATTATCAGAAATGAGAAAACAAAATCGCAATTGTAATGGCAATATGATGAAAAGTGAAATAGTTAGAAGTTGCTTATAAGAAATAGATTGCATATACATGTAAATTTTCTAAAATTTTAATCTGTTATATTACATAATAATTTTCTAAATTAATTTTAAGAATAAAAAATTATAGAAATATAATATAATATTAACTTTCTTTATTATTTATAATAAAAATTATTGTGGTCAATTTTTTGGTGTTTTTTAGAAATCTATGCTTGGTGGTGATATTTTGTCTATTGTACTAAATATTTATTTTAATTAATCAATTTTTACCTCTTTTTCCAAAAAAAAAAAAACTTTAATAAAAATAGAAATATAAATTTAAGAAAGTATAATTTAAAAAAAATATAAATAAAATAAATTTGTATAAAACAAAAATTGTATGATGCCAAGTTACTTAACACCAAGTTCTTATAATCAAATTAAAATAGAAAACATAATCATATCTTACAAATAAATAATTTTTTTTGAGAAAAATGGTAGAATTTTTATTCATTTTTGCCATAAATATTGAAAAATCCCCCCAACATTGAGAAATAGCTTAGAAATGGCTATATGAAATGGAAACCACATTTCATCCATTGAAATGCTCAACAAGAAGGGAAATTTCAAGGAGGCATTATAAACTTGCTAGGTGTTTGGCAATGATAAAGGATAATGAAGAGATCCATCTAAATTATACTAAGAAGACTAGTGACATTATTTAGCAAAACTTAACTCCCTTGTTTGTGGGAAAAGTCAATCTTATTTTCATGAAAGGTGACTTCAAATAGGCATTGAAAACTTGCAAGGTGTTTGGAAATGATAAAGTGATGCATCCAAGTTTTTTCTTGCCAACTGTTTATGTGTCTACATGAATTTGTGGTGGAACATAAGGTTGATTTAATATAAAACACAAAAAGCTTGATTAATGTAAAGTGAAGAGTAGATGAAACTTTTAAAGGAGCATTTGTTTATATAGGTGAGCTTGGTATAAGAAGGAATCTAAAAGAAGTAGAAGGAATGGTGAACAAGTACCTCATGTTGAGATTAGAGTTATTGCAAGCCTTGGGAGTTTTGAGAAGATGAAGAAATGCGTAAAAATTTCATCAAATTCAATTTTATATCCTTAGTTTAGTTTTTTATTAGGTTAATTGGGAAGAGCTCCAACTCATTACAAATAAAAAAACAAACCATATAAAGATAGGCTTGGAGAGAAAGGTAGCAATCACTAGTGACAAAACAAAAATAAGGTTTTCAAAGGGCCCAAAAACATAAACACTTGAGTAAAATCTTAGAAATACAACAAGAAACAACTTAGATGAGGGACCAAAAATTGCAACAAACAAAAGAACTTACACATCACACTATATCAAAATGGTAAACAAAAACAAATGATGCAACTAGCTAGCCAACCCATTGGGGTGGTTTAGAAACTTCACAAAAATTTTGTGTTTCAAAAAATCTAGTTCATGATTTGCTAGCTTGAATTTTTAAATAATAGTCGAGAACATAATGGTTTTTTCATCTTTTAGCTTTGTAAAATTGGATGGAGCTTCCATCTTTAGGCTCCTTGTAGGATAGTTCTTGTTGTTTCCTTCTTCACATATTTTTTCTTAGGATTGGAAGAGTTACTTGCAACACCATCATTAGTCCTCCCTATATTTAATGAGGAATCCATATTCCTACCATCATTAGTGGCAGAAAATACTTTCTATTGCACCATCTATTCCAAACATCTTTCCTTGTAAAAATCCATCATACCTCTATTGCAATCCTTTTGTACATTTGCAAATTTAGTAGGAGAAGGAAGATTCCCCTTACAATACCTTATTTTTTCATTCATGTTAGATGGTTCTTGTATATTTTTCTCTATATAAGTTGGGTGTTATTCTTGGTCATCCAAGTAGTACACTTAGGACCTACTTGACCACAAATATTACAAAAACTAAGGGAACTTTTGTATTTAATTTGTTGTGTATGTGTACCGTAATTAGAAGATAGAGTAACATAAGAAGGGAGAACCTTATCTTGTTCTACTAGCACAAAAAATCTTGCATACAACAAAAACTTCATTAATCTAGTAATGAGACCAATAATATAAAATTGTCCAAGAAAGTTGACAATAGACATGAGAATCTTTGCACTCAATAACTTCAAGGGCATATCCAACACCATGAGCCAAAGGGGGAGGTTAAAGTCAATCTGATGATTGAAACTAAGAGACCACTTGGACAAACAAAGACCATTTAAGACCAAGAAACAAGGTCCCCCACTTAGGATCCTACCATAGTCCTCAAAATTAGAAAAGGAAAATAGTAAAAAATCATCCATCATACTTGTTACTTTAACTTGTCTTTTCAACTTCTAAAATCTTAAGGTCCATCTTCTAATAGTGTCAATATGAGGGATATCACCAAAAAATTTGCCAACAAGAGAAATGCCTATCCCTTTCAAAGATTCATCAATAAAGGAGCTGGGAATGTCCTCAATAATCTCATATCCATAGAGAGGAAAAAAACTTGTAGCAAAAGAAGTCACACGAGGAGAAAATACAAAGGGGCCATCCTTCATAGAGCTTGTAGGTATAGTTGAATCATGAGGAACTTCCAAACCCATATTCATATTAGTATTGTTACCATTTTTCTTGGTATCACTAACTACCCCACTGGGTTTCTCAAGACAACCCTCATTTAGATCTATACTTTCTGCCAAATTATTTCTAGAATCTAAAGAAATAGTATCCTCAATATTGGAGAAGCCACCCATAGGGTCAACAATACTAAATTCTACAGAGATCTACAAACACCCCATAGAAACAAAGGGTGCAACACCAACCAAGAGGGGTTTGGCCATGACACCACCAGCATGGACTTTAATATCAACAATATTTGCTTGAACATCAACTAGAGGAGCAACTAGAAAACCCTCATGTAGACCTAAAATAGAGGGGGGGAACGAGCCAAGACATCCTCATATCTTTGAGCCTTCCAACCTAATACATTCTCTAAGGCATCATCAACACTAATCTCTTGCTCAAACCCACATTCGAGATAGTTGTTGGAGTCATTATCTGACCCTGCCACACATGCTAGTTCATTAGAAATGTTTCCTACTATAAAGAGTAGATATTTAGGCTCATTAGAAATAGTTCATATTAATTCGTTTAGGTCAATCCATTCATGTCATCACAATGCTATGTATTTTCTGCTCAATTTGTCAATGAATATTCTAGGAAAGTGTGGGTCTATTACTTGGCTCAAAAAAATAAAGCACTTAAGAAATTAGAAGAATTTTGAGCCCTTCCAAAAAGATGATTAAGTCATTATCTTGGATCCCTTTGTTTAGATTAGGTGGAAATTCACAACGAGTTTTTAAAATATCATTTAGAACATGAGATTCAAAGATATCTGACCATTGGTATACATCTCAATAAAATTATGTTACAAAGCGGTATAATGATACTACTATACAAAATACTATTATATATGTTGAAGGATGTAGATCTTTCCCTTTCATTTAGGTTTGAAATGGTTCACAAAATTGTGAATTTATTGAATCAAGCACCCACCAAACATATTGAAAATACCACGCCTAAAAAGATTGGATCAAGAGGAAGCCCTCTATATCACATTTTGGTGTATAAATGGAAGTAAAAATTACATGCATGTTCCCATATTACAAAGGATAAAATTATATGATGTCTTTGAAATAATTTTTTCTTACATATAATTTAGGGTTGAAATCATATCAGCATATGAATGTAATAACGTAGAAAGTGTGCATTAGCAGGGATGTTATTTTTTTATGAGATAAGAATATAGTACCTCTTCCTCGTCATAACTTGTTAGTTTTGCCCAAAAAAATAGAATCTAAAGATTAGGAAATTGATGAATAGGAACAAGAAGAAGTATTATTTCTTCAAATTAAAGAACTAATCGCAATTGAAAAAATACTCTTCTTTGATAAATAATGCACACATCCTTAAATTAGAAACCCTTTGAATAATTAGAAAACCATTTATTTCTTTTAGTCAAACCAATAACTAAACATGTCAACCAGTAATAAAAATCAAACAACAACTATTTAGTACAACAATAATAAAAACTAATCCTCATATCCATCCTTGTTTATAAATAATATACCTTAGTTTGCCTGGTTATCCATTAGTTCAATCCAATTCTATGAATGTATACAAAACATAAAATTATCATTTAGCAAAAATAGACACAACTATATGATACCTATGTAGATGGGCAAAAACAGGTACAAAAATATCTTCCCTATAAATGCAGCCGGAAAAATACTTGGTGAAATTTTTTATAACTCATAATTGAAAAAAAGGGCAATGGACCATCATCTTGTACTAAAAAAACACACAACAATCTTAGTCAAATTTACATTGAGACAGATAGGATGCCGCGGAATCTTAAGGCGAACTATTTTTCAGTACATAAATCACAAGCACCGTGATATGTTTTCTTATTAAAAACTCTACAAGAAATTCTAGCAATGGGAGAGAAAGTTCAGATCATTGTTTCAACACTATGGCTATTGGAATGCCCATTTTCAGAAATTGAAGAAGAAGAAGCACTTCTCATATCCCTCGACTTCTTCTCCTTGGAGAGTCTTTTAGCCATTCTACCAAGTGGAAATCGATAGTTATGGTGAGAACAAAATGATAGGAAACCAGAATCTGAAAATACAAGGAAGAGTTAGAGAGTAATAGGAGATACTTAGTCAATGCCATCCTGTTTGTGTAGTTGTTATCCACTATCTGAGGACGTCCAGTCTCTAGATCCAAAGTTCTAACAGGCTTATCCAACAACTCCTGCCCTTTCTTCACAAGATTCCTCAGGTTTTCATCCGTACTGAGGTCCATCTTTGCTTTGTTGCCTTATAGTTTCCATTCCTACAGTATGAAGCCCCACATCTTAACCATACCGAAAATTAAAGCAGAAATTGGGTCTGTGAAATTACAAATCTAGACACTTTCTCATTCCAAGAAAGAATATTCGAAACCATAAAAAAGAGCTGGATTCTACGATAATTTTCATCGCTCCTGAGGTCTATCTTTGCTTCGCCTCCTTTCAGTTGCCTTTCCTACAGTATGAATGACCATATCTTAACCAGACATAAAAGAGAGGAGAAATACGATCTGTAAAATCATACATTGAGACAGACACTTTTTTGTTTTAGTAAAAATAATAAGAAACCAGAAGTGAAAAAACCTGGATTCTATGATAGTGTACTTTGCCAGAGTGGAGCATCAAAGCTGTATGAATGTCTACCATGTCTGAACTTGAATTCATGATGGATTCTATAAGGGGTGTTCTTCCATTGTTAGTAAGCCACTTCAAACTGCCCCATGTGGTAGCCTTTTCCGCGTCCCATTAAATAACCTCTTCTAATCCCATTCCAAGAGAAAGCACAATAAAGTCCTGTTAATCCAAGTTAATATCACTGTAAGAAACTGTCATTGGTTGTACGTTTGCTCAGTATAAGTAAATCCATTGGCCCTTATGTAAATGGTATCAAAATTAATTAAAATACCTTTTTGTCTCCGATTCTTGTTCCACGATGAGATTCTTGAATGACTAGGTTCATTGCCATCAAGGTCTGCATTATTAGTAAACTTTTATCACCCCCTTATAATATATTCATGTCAAATAAAATTTTAATCAAAATCCTTAAGTTTATAATATAAGCATTACAGGATTGTTAGCCGCTATTCCTCCATATACCAAGTTAAATTCTCTACTCTCTATGCTCTCTCCATTAGTGGAGTTTATAGTAAACTGGTGAGATGGAAAATAGGTAGGAGCTGGAGTTGTGGAACGACGTACGTCCATTAGACTTGGATTCTTCAGTGGATCATCGCTCGCCTGAATATATTGTACAATATTAAAATTCCTCTTACATATTTCATCTACATAGTTGAATTATTCAAGATCATCCAATAAAATAAATACCTCATAGCTAGGGAAAATTATAGGAAACTGCATCTTGATATCAAAAGTGGGTATCACCAGGTTAGTTACTGTTTCACACAGGAATATTTCACGAAATTTCTCCCGTTCTAAGATATTAACCAGATATTGTTGATAACTAATGCTGCTCGAGCATGCAACTTCATGCAGCTCATAACTATTGGTTTCTTTTTTCACCAAATATTGCATGCTATGCATGCTCACTATTTTTAGTGTATGTTTTATTTTTAGAGACCTTTCTTTTACAAGTAGCCAATAATCTATAAATATGTAAGCTTTGTATTCTTTTAATTATGCTGCAATTAAAGAAATTGGTGTGTGAATTCTAAATTGTGATTTCTTTTTGCAATTTATTCTTTTTTTGTTATTGTTTGCTCTCTCTATTATTATTTCTGTTAATCAGTTGGTTCAAAGAGGATAGGCCAAGTTCAAAATTCTACAAGTGGTATCAGAGCATGTAAAATTGTTTTGGGTTAAAGTTTTATTGTTGGAATTTTGCCAAAGTTAATCATGTCGAATTCTAACCATATGCTCGTTCCAGAATTTGATGGGAATGATTATGATTATTGGTGCATTAAGATGCTGACCTTTTTTATTGGAAAAGATTTGTAGGAGATTATTGAATCAAGTTATGAGGAGCCAGCTAATTGGAATGCCCTTACAGCCAATGAAAGAATAGCAAGAAAGGAAGCAAGGAAAAAGAATGCTCACGCTTTGTTTCACATTCAGATAGCTCTTGATAAGAGCTTATTTCCAAAAATATCAAGACCAACAACTGCCAAAGATGCCTGGAAGACTCTACAAGAAGTTTACCATGGTAGTGATCAAGTTAAAGTGGTCAAGCTTTAGACATTGAAGCGAGAATTCAAGAATTTGAAGATGCAAGAAGCTGAAAGTATAAGTGATTATTGTTTCAGAGTCAAAGATGTGGTCAATAAAATGGCTACACTTGGGGAAATTGTAAGCAATGAAGTTTTGATAAAAAAAAGTTTTGAGATCTTTGACACCCAGATGGAATCATGTAGCAATAATCATAGAAGAAAGAAAAGATTTGACAAAACTATAGTTTGATCATCTGGTTGGATCAAGATTCTTTTGAAGGTGTAGAGAAAGCGTTTTCCTCTAAATCGCTAATCACAAAAAATGAAGATGCAAGCAGCAATAGTTCCAAAATCAATCAAGGCCAAGGTAAAGGGCAAAGCCAAAATTCTTCAAGAGGTAGAGGTAGAGGTGGCTCAAGAGGAAGAGGTGGTTCTAGAGGAAGAGGTAGAGGCAGATTTAATAAGAGAAATGTTCAATGTTACCACTGTAATAGGTATGGCCACTTTGAAAGAGAATTCAGAATGAAAGAAGTTAAAAGTGCTAAGTATGCTCAAGAAAGTAGTGAGAATCCTCGTGATCACTTATTTTTATCTTATGCCAAGGGTGACAATACTAGTAAAGATGTTTGGTACCTGGCTTCTAGATGCCCTAACCATATGACAAGGAATAAGAAGTTGTTCTCAACAAGGGATGAAAGTTTCATATCCAAGATCCAGCTTGGTGATGATAAATCATTGGAGGTTTCTACCAAAGGAGATATGGAGGTCCAAACAAAAGAAGGTATAAAGAGTATTCATGATATTTATTATACTTCACAATTGAAGCATAATTTGTTAAGTGTTGGGCAGCTATGTGAGAAAAATTATAAAGTAGTCTTTGAGAATAAGACGTGTACTCTCTATCAAAAGAATAAGGGTAATAGGGTGATCATTGTTGTTCCTATGAAAAGAAATAGGATGTTCCCCTTGAGGTTTGGTGAACATAACAGCAGTTTAGAAAATATGTCTTATGAGGAGTCAAGTTGGTTATGGCATCTCAGGTATGGGCATTTAAATTTTCATAGTTTGAAGTGTCTTACCTCGCATGCATTAGTTTCTGGTTTGCCCAAGGTTGAGGAACACAAGGAGGTTTGTGAAGGTTGTGCTAAAGGAAAGAATGCAAGGGAAAAGTTTCCAAAGGGCAATGCACGGAGGGCTCATCAGCCACTTTAGCTTGTTCATTCAAATATATGTGGTCCTATGTAGACTAAGAGTTTGGGTAAGTCATTATATTTCATCATTTTTATTGATGATTACTCACGAAATTGTTGGGTATATTTTTTGAAGGCCAAAGATGAAGCCCTAGATACATTCAAGAAGTTTAAAGCCCTTGTGAAAAATGAGAAAGCATCCAAGATCAAGTGTTTAAGGACTGATCATGGAGGAGAATTTTGCTCAAATGCTTTCTAAAGTTATTGTGATTTTAATGGTATCGAGAGACAACTTACTGTTGCATACACACCACAACAAAATGGAGTACCTGAAAGGAAGAATCGTACTATGGTTGAAATGGTAAGGTGCATGCTACAAACCAAGGGATTGAGCAATTCTTATTGGGGAGATGTAGTTTCTCCAGCGGTGTACATCATCAACCATAGCCCCACCAGTGCACTAGAAAAGATAACTCCTTATGAAGCTTGGTATTAAAAAAGACCTAATGTTAATCATTTCAAAGTTTTTGGTTGTTTGGCTTATGTGCATGTACCTGATCAAAATAGACGGAAGTTAGATTCAAAGAGTGAGTCGTGTATTTTTATTGTGTATAGTGAGAAAAGCAAGGCTTATAGATTGTATAATCCCCTCACTAACAAGCTTATTGTCTCAAGAGATGTGATTTTTGATGAAGGGGGAGTTTATGGTCATCAAAAAGGCCATGTTGAGAAGCCAAAATCTATTTTGAATGATGATATAATTGCTAATATTGATCATGAGCAGCCAACTAATGTTTCTATATCCAGTGGTTTAACTCCACCAAGCAGCCCTTCATCAAGTTCTTCAGTACCAAGTTCAAGTCCATCTTCTTCTCCAAGTTCTACAAGGAAGGTAAGGAGATTGAGTGATATCTACCAGAGGAGTGGAAATCAAGTACATGAAGAAAACCCAATAGGTGAGACAGTCAATTTTGCTTTATTAGCCAAGACTGATTTTGAACCATCATGTTTTGAAGATGCATGTACTAATGAGGTTTGGATGAATGCCATGGAAGAAGAGATGGATTCCATTCACAGGAATGACACTTGGGAGTTAACAAAACTTCCACATGACAAGAAAAATATTGGCACCAAATGGGTCTACAAGACCAAGTTTAATAGTGATGGGAGTGTTGAAAGACACAAGGCAAGATTAGTTGCTAAAGACTTCACACAAAGTATGGAATTGATTATGAAGAGACATTTGCACCAGTAGCAAGACAAGAGACCATAAGAATGTTGATTTCATTAGCATCTCAGAAGAAGTGGAGCATACATCATATGGATGTGAAAAGTGCCTTCTTGAATGGGTACTTAGAAGAGGAAGTATATGTGGAGCAGCCACAAGGTTTTGAACTGGAAGAAAAATAGTATCAAGTGTACAGGTTGAAGAAGGCATTGTATGGCCTCAAGCAAGCACCAAGAGCGTGGTATGCCAGGATTGATGGATACTTTCAGGAGAATGGCTTCCAGAGAAGTAAGAGTGATCCTACCCTTTACTACAAACAAGAAGGTACTGATATCCCCATCATAAGTTTGTATGTTGATGATCTTTTGTATATGGGTAGTAGTTCTAAGATGAAAGATGAATTCAAAGCTGCTATGATGAAAGAATTTGAGATGAAAGATCTTGGTCTGATGAAATATTTTCTAGGAATGGAGGTTTATCAAAGTAAGGATGAGATTTTCATTTGTCAAACAAAGTATGCACAAGATATGCTGAAGAAATTTAATAGGACTGATTGTAACCCTGCCTCCACTCCAAGTGCTCATGGAGATGTGTTATGTGGAGATGATGGTGCTGATTTACTCGATGAGACAACTTACAGAAGTATTGTAGGGAGCTTGATGTTTCTAACCCACACGAGGCCTGATATTGCCTGTTCAGCTTCACTTGTTTCAAGGTATATGACAAATCCATCTGAAATACATATGAAGGCAGCCAAGAGGATTTTGAGGTATGTGAAAGGGAATTTAAGTTTTGGTACTCATTATTACTCTTTTGAAAAGTTCAATCTTGTTGGCTTTAGTGATTCAGATTGGGGAGGTAGTATGGATGACCGCAAATCTACATCTAAATTTTTTTTTCCTTTTGGTTCTAGTTTGATTACCTGGAGCTCAAAAAAGTAAAGTATTGTTGCCCTCTCATCTATAAAAGTAGAGTATGTTGCAATTTCCTCAGCAGGTACACAAGCTCTTTGGCTCAGAAAAGTTTTGGAAGAAATTGGAGAAAAACAAATTCAGCCTACAGTAATTTATTGTGACAATAAGAGTGCCATCAAGTTAGCTAAAAATCTGGTTCATCATAGCAGAACAAAGCATTTTGATATGAAATATCACTTCATACGAGATTTGGTGTAGAAGAAGCATATTGAATTGAAACACATCAACACCCAGGATCAGCTAGCGGATATATTCACCAAAGCGGTTGCAAAAGCGCAGTTTTTAGCACTACGAGATAAGAATGTGAGCCCTCTCAGCATCAAGGGGGAGTATGTTGATAACTGATGTTGCTCGAGCATGCAGCTCCATGCAGCACATAACTATTTTTAGCCTCCACCACCATACGTCAACATGTAGCTAGATTAATTAGGTTAATAGTTTTTATTTCTCATGCAAATAAAACATGTTATGCATGCAGTTAGACTATTCTTAGGTTAGAGCTTTCTTTAGAACTGTTGGTTTCTCTTCTTACCAAATATTGCATGCTATGCATGCTCACTATTTTTAGTGTATGTTATATTTTTAGAGACCTTTCTTTTACAAGCAGTCAATAATCTATAAATATGTAAGCTTTGTATTCTTTTAATTATGCTGCAATAAAAGAAATTGGTGTGTGCAATTCCAAAAACATGGCACTTTATTTTTTATTCTGAATTGTGATTTCTTTTTGCAATTTATTCTTTTGCTGATATTGTTTGCTCTCTCTATTCTTATTTTTGTTAATCAGCTAGTTCAGAGAGGATAGGTCAGGTTTAAAATTCTTGAATTTGAGACCAAAAATGCCATGAAAAAAATTCCATTTGCTCCTAGTCCAACAACAAGAGAATTTCTACATAAATATAACAAATACTAAGATCACTTCCTATGATCTATAGGCTGAATACAATACTTGGAATAGCATAATACTATTAGAGCTACTAGGTAACCTTGGCTGAGGAAAAATGGAACTCGCATTCTTCAAATAAAACTCTTCAATTTTCTGGGTAGTATAAGGACGATTGTTTTTCTGGTCATTTAAGTCCGGAGTGGCTAACATTGTGGTGATGAGACCTCCAGTGCTGGTACCTGCCATTATATTGAAATAATCTGCTAGTCTGGCATCCTCCCCATCCCGAATCTTTAAAAAGTGAAACATCAAGCCACATTCAGTAATATATTCGTGTAAATACAACTATATTTCATTCGACTAATTTGTCAAACACTTTTTACTAATCTGTCAAAGAAGAAATACCTGCAGTTCTTTCTCTAAGAATTTGAGCGATTGCAGAGGAATAAGGCCCCGAACTCCTCCTCCATCGACACTAAGGATTCTAACACCATCGTCCCTCGAGAATTTGATTTGACTAAGTCGCCGAGCAGCCATTGGAAGAATGAATGGAATAGTCTTCAGTAGGTGCTCCAACTTATGAAGAAGCTATATTGAATAACTAAACGCGAGGCTCTATTTCTATAGAGAGAGCAATATGTACAGAAAGCTTTTTGAGCATGCTCCTGGGTGCCGGTGCAATTGCTCCGTTATTGGCATGATGTTTATAGTTCAAACCCATCGTTGTCAATTGCAACTCTCCTCAAGTCGTCGCAGTTGCAACTCTCCTCACAAAGATTATTCATAGAATGCAAAACTAAATGAGTATGCAAATTCCACAATTGCAAAACTAAAACCCACAGTTACGGTAGGTTTCAGGATTTTATAATTTCTCCAGGTTGGGAAACTAATCCTTAAATATTTTATTTTATTTTATTTATGGGTTAATCCCTGCAATTTGCGCTTATCCGCAGTTTTATTTGACCGCTGGACTGATAAACTTGGCAACTTGCGCTCAGTTACAGAGGAACTTAGTATTTTATAAGAGACTTGAATGCCTAGAATAAACGTTCAAGAAATCGTAGATATTGAAGAACCTTTATATGTAGAATGTAGATGATTAAAATGAACACATTAAATGCGTTTAAATATCATTAAATTGTATATTAAAGGGTGTTATTGTATTAAATTATTGTACTAGAATATCTAATAAAAATTTATCATGGATTTTTTCTAATTTATAAAAAGAGTTTTTGATGAATAGGTGTTAGTATTTTTATTTATAAGAGAATAAAAGTACATTTATTAAACAAAGGCGGGTGGATATAAAATCATGTCTCAATAGTTCATGTTGGAATCAAACCATTGGGAAGAATCACTAAACAATCACCTAGAGCACTACTACTAGACCACCCAAAAGTGGCCCTAATTAGACTATTTGAGGGCAACATACTAAGGGGGAGGCAAAGTTGACTATTGTTGAGCATGTTGTGATGTAATCTTATGACCCTTGTCCCTTCAACTAGTTGAGGGAAAAGGCTGGCATCAAGCACCTTCATTACCATGAGCTAAGAGACACCTGCCTCTCCAACACCCACAAGAAGGCAAACAATCTAAAGAGGAGGTAGGCGAAGAAAGAACTCTAGTCATAGTACAATGTGCATTCCCCCAATGGTTGAGAAATTCCTAAAGGTGAGCCACCTCTAGTGTAACCTTCTTGACTTGCACCTAGATAAGCTAAGAATCTTTGAAAACATCAAAGCCATCAATTAGGTAACCACAAACCCTAATAAGATAAGAAAAGATCCTAATACACTCAATAGAAGCATGAAGACAAGATTCAAAACAAATGAAATGCAAACCATAACATTCAAATCTCCGCCATGTGATTCCATTGTTATTCTTTCTCCTCCAAATAATGTTGGTGTCACCCACAAATGCAAAAGATTAGCAAGCAAGATTATTGCAAGTGATGGATTCGAAAGCGACAGCATGAGGGTACTTGAATTGTGATTGTTTATGATTGAGAAAAGAGTGCTCAATTTATTGACAATTGTTTTAGGATTCAAAAAGGGCAACAAAATTAATTGGCATGATTTGTGACAAATTATGAAAAATTGAATGACTAATTTCATGACAAGTTGCTATGTGAAAATGTGACAAATTGAGATCAATTTGTGCTCATCAAATTATAACATGATTGAGAGGGAAAATAGCCCTTTGATCTATGAAAAATTGAGAGCAATAATTTCTTACCAATTATTACATGATTGAGAGATAAAATAGCCTCAAATTATATGACATGATTGAGCACAAAAAGAGGGGCTAATTAGGAGGAGAAATTAGTGGGAAACATTAGGAGGGAAAATTAAAAGAAATTTGAAATTTAAAAAATTAGCAAATTAGGTGGAAATGGAAAATTATAAAATTAGGAAATTGAAAATTAGAAATGAAGAAAATTAGGTGTAGTTAATAAATTCTCATTCATTAATTAATTCACAAAGAAGACATAATTGGCCAATTAAATGAAACATTTAATTGTGACAAGAGGGACCTAGGATAAATGGAATTAATCTATTTAATCTAAAGAGACAAGTTAGAAGGATTAAATCATTAAATCATTAAACCCTAGAAGAAAGATTAGAAATGAAAGGTTGACAATTAGGTCATGACAAGATTGAATGATTGATGCAATTGATACAAGGTCAATTCGATCATGATTAAATGGCGACAACTGAGAATTGATAAAGTGTTGATATTGGTGGACAAGAATCAATGACAAATTGATCAAAAATTGACAAAAGAATGAAATTGGCAGGCACCAATTAACAAGGACCAATGATTGATTAGTCCAAATTGATGAGAAATGATGATTGATTGAGATCGATGACAAATCGATCAAAGATTGGTAAAATGATCAACCTAGTGAAAGGTGGAATAACATGATATCAAGACTGACAAAGACCAATGACGAATCAATCACAAATTGATAAGAGACTGATAACTCAAGGATATAAGGTGATTCAAATGATGAGAGTTGATGGAAGATTCATTGAAATTGATAAAGACCAAAGATAAAACCCTAATTCAGCATCAAAAAGGGTTGGCAATGCCCAATTGACAAGATCAGATTGACAATGATAAAGATTCAGGACAAAACCCTAATTAGACATCGATAAGGATAAACGATGTTCAATTGACAAGAAAAAAATATTGATAACAACCAATGATTTCAATTTGAAAATGATATTGACAAGACCAAATTGAGAAATGTGAATAACACAATTGAAGAGGACAGAAGCGCAGAAGAATGACAAGATTTTGACAAATGATAAAGATCAAGTGTGCGACATAGAAGAAATATTAATAAGATTTGAAAACCTTAAAATAAGATAATGTGGACATGTTAGAGTATGGCGCCGCAAGCATTAACCATTTTTAAACTCCTACATTTTGTCCCTCTTTGAGATAATGTGATTATGAGTGTTGTTTCAAAGAACAATTAAGAAATATTCCCCAGATGACAATTAGGATATATGTATGCCTCCTCAAGGGATTAGCTAGAAAAAATCAAAAAAGAGGCCAATTGATCGACAATGACAACAGGAAACCAACTGTGCAAATGGAATGCAAATCGAAGATCATATGCAAAAGATTGAAGAGTTAAAAAGACATTGCAAAAAGATGGCAATCACTCTAGTGGTGGACCACCTCAACGAATATGCACGTAGCTACAAAAAATTAGACACTGGGGGAGGAAGGAGAAGGGCATAAAAAACCCATGTTTTACTTTTTGTCAATTTTGCATGCTTTTTAGACATTGTGGGGGGTGTTTCAAGATAGGGACATGACAATTATGCACGTGTGAGCTAGATTTGTGCTTGTATGAGCTCGATTTGTGCTTGTGTGTTATGCACAAGCATAGGTTGAGGCTACACAAACATAGAAGTGCCTAAAGATAGGTTTCGAGCGAGTCGCGTAAGCGGAAAAACTTGTCAATGAGGCCAATGGGGGCCCTAGGGAAAAGGGGACCTAAAGGGGACAAAATGAGACATTAATGCACCCAATTTGCATGTAAAACAAGAAAATACAGACCGTAGGAAGAAACCCTAAAAACTGACAAAATGATGCCCCATTGTTGGACAGATACACCGAACCATGGACCATGGATAAGAGGAGCTCTATCCTCAAGACAAGACAAATATGACGAGCACAAAGGGAGAACACAATGATAGGGACATAGTCACTTAGTATGATTTATACATCCTTGGATTTGTACTCATCTTGCAGGCCATACCGAACTCAAGCAGTCTGATTTTGTACTCTGACACTTTTGATGATATATATGATATGCAACTATGTCATGGTGTGAATTTATTATCTATATGATGTCGTTTATGTATTCTTTATGTATATTTCATGCGATGCAATGAATGAACAATGCACTTGTTTTTGTATTTTTTCTCTTATATGATATGCAATGAATAATGCTATGCAAAATGCTTTATTTTTGTGATTTTTTGATGCAATAAAAGATTATAATATGCAAATGTACTAACAAATGAATGCAAGATGCAAATATTTTTGGTGAGTCATAGTACTAGACCAAACCGACTGATAGCATTGATGGAAGAAATGTTAGTAAGGGGAAATTAGAGAAAGAAGGGTTAGTGGTGAAGAAAAACTTGCTTTCACAAATGCACACATGTAGGTAAGAACCTTTATTTTAATATAGAAAAATAGATGTGGCGCACCATGGCAATGAAGGCCAAGGCGATAATGCAATCCCTTTGCGTAAAACAAACACATTGCAAACAGGGAATGAGTCAGAAAAAGCCTATGACATTATGTGTCTAAAGGGTCGAGGTATGTGCGGCGTTCACAAAGAGAATGTACTTATCACAGACACCCAATGCATATATGCCCCAGAATGCTATGAAACATTCTGCAAACAAAAATAAAAACTAAAAAATGACCATGAACCATCCCAACCACTCTAAATCACTCAGTGACATCATCGAGCAACATAGGAATATGGTCAAAGATAAATCAATGAATGATAAGACTCACAAATTCAAACAAGTCAAACAAACATCTTGATCTGCATTATCAAAAGTTGATAGTGCTATGTTGCTAGGATGATAACATTGTCTGGATTTAGGGAATGCAGTACCCCATCTAAGACAGGACATATTCCGGTATCGAGTATACCACACCCTGTATAAGACCAATGATAATGTTGACAAAGGACTGATAATGTTGATGTTGTTGATTGATAGGACAACTGGATCAGTTTGAATGCTTGCTTGGTTGAACAGTTCATTTGTTAATGCATGATTTCGTTAAAAGCACAAATTTTAAAAATGTTTTCATCCAACGTTTGCTCAAATGTTTGCCTAGTTTAATGTAAAAATGAAATGAAAACGATTGTTTTTGGATTTTTTTGATATTTTCTAATTTTTAGGGTTTTTGAAATTTTTTTATTTTTTGTGCTTTTTTTAGGTCATTTTATGGATTTTTTTTTGTGTTTATTTCAAGACATGTTTCAATTGTTTTTTAAATTTTTTTCAGGAATTTATTTGATTTTTATAGATTTTTTCAAGGCTTTATTTGATTTTTAGGGATTTTTTTCAAGACTTTATTTGATCTTTTTGAAAAAAATTTAGGACTTTATTTGATTGTTTTGAATTTTTTTAGGACATTATTTGATTTTTATGGATTTTTTTAGGACTTTATTTGATTTTTGGGGATTTTTAATGATTTTGCCCCCATTGTCTAGCAAGGCAAGGAATATGATGAATGGATAGATAGGCTTGTTGAAATATTGGTGGATAGAGGGAATACTGAGGCCATTTATTATGGAGACAACGCACATGTGATTTCTAAGATTGATCGCGCGATGGGATAAAGGATTAGATATGACAATGTAAAGAAACGACATAGCATGAGGGACATGTCAAGAGGTTATAAAAATATGTTTTGCATTTTACATCCTTATGTGAGATCAGGATCAAGGGACAAAAAAGAGTGTATCAATTGGGATAGGATATGGATAGGATAAGCAAGATAAAAAATGGATAAGGGATATCAATTGAATGTTTCAGTAAGCCAATGTATAGTGATAGAGGGTTGTGATAAGCCAAGGAATATGAACAAAAGGTTGGAATAAGCTAATGGATAGTGACCAAAACCTATGATAGACTAAAAAATGCAAGAGGATGCATGACGCTCATGAAGATCCTCAGCCTTATCAAGATCAAAGGTGGAAAAGGGAATATGTATATGAGGGACGATAGGATAATGGATGATATGACAAGGGTACGATAAGATAATGAAGGGTGAAAGGATAATGAAGGCCAATAGGATATGATAGGATAGTATAAATGAAACCTGCCCCCAAGTATGGTATACAAGAAGTCCATGGATTACACATGATGCCTATTTGCTAGGTTTTCATTATGGTACTTTCCCAAGGCCCCTGTTTTGTAGGTTTTCATTATGGTATGGATGAAGGACTCAAGCATCTTGTTGTTTAGATAGTATCGCTGAAAAATTGACCACCGAAATGAAATGGGACTAAGGATTTATGCAAAGGATTGGATAGGATGGATGAAAGGATGGAAAATGTGCATTGGATAGGATCAGTGCAAGAAGATGAGTCCACTCTTTGGCCAAAAAGTGGAAGTGTTTTCCCTGATTTTTTAGATTTTGTCTCATTTGAGCCTAAATTTTGATACACTTGGAGATTGAATCTTGGAAAAAGTCATGAATATAAAAGATATCCCTCTGAGTCTACTTTCCAAATATGTAATTTATTTTAATACCCACATAATAAGAAATATTTTTTTGAATGAATTTCTAAAAACTATGTTTTAAAAATGCCTATTTCAGGACCATACCATGCATGTGTATGACCCACACTTTTTGACACAATTATAATTATTTTATCAAACCATTTTGGGAAATTATTTTTAACACATTGAATATTGATGAGCATATTTGTTTGTATTTTTTTAATTTTTTTAAAATTTAATTGATTTTTTAATGACCGTAATTATCTTTTTAAAAATTTGACATGTACGACCCACATAATTTGATGTAAACTTAAATTTTTTTGATTTTTTTTTAAATAGAAAATAATTTTGTGTAGATTGATGACATATAATTTTTTTTCAAAATCCATTAAAATAAAAAAGTTATTAAATTAACAAAATTAGTTAATATTTTAAGTTTATGGACCCGATTTAGTATAAATTAAATGAAAATAGTTAAAATAATCAATTTTTAAATAAATTTACATATTTAGAATCTAAACAGTATAATCTAAAATGGGTTTTAATTTTGTATAAAAATTCTCTAATTAGAGGCATGCAAACTATTTTAGAAGTTCATATTTATGCTTTCATTCATGGAGAATTTAATTTGCAGGTCCATGTCTTAGGTGTGGCCATCCTAGGACTATCTCAAACATAATCCCAAGGCAAGTGGTGGGTTCTGGAATCAACTTCCACAGAATGGGCCCCCGTTTTGAAAATGGGGGTCCGTTTACGAAATGAGGCCCCATTTGAAACAGGCCCTCGTTTTCAAAATGGGGGCCCATTATTTATAAAATGGGGGCACATTTCTAAAATTACCATTACTATCCAAAAATGAGAAAATGCACTCAAAAAAAATGGGTAAAATCGGATTTAAAATGGGGGCCCATTTTTTAAAAACGGAACCCCATTTTGTTTCCAAGCGGGCCCCCATTTGAGAACAAAATGGGGGCCTATTTGGTTTTGCCTTTCACCCCCATTATTTTTTTCCTTGGGGGCCCAAACCAAATATGGGCCCCCATTTTTTTATAAAGGGCACCCGTTTCTGTGAGCGGGTTTTCCAACGCATGAACTTCTGCCAATTTGTGACCCATTACCTTGCACTTACCCTATAATAGATAAGGTATTGGATGAATTGGGATTGAGTAGATGGAAATGCTAGCAATATCAACATTGGCACACACCTCAAGGGGTGGTGGACTGATAGAGGAAAAATGGATCTTGAAATTTAAGATTTTGATGGAGGAATGGCTATGAATTTTGGGACATAAGGACCCAAAATGGATGAAAGCGGTGATGGAGGATTATATTTGAAATGTTTGGAAGGAGGAGTAGCAATTTTGGATGCCAATTTGGATTTCTCTTTAGAATGTTGTGTTTTAGGGAGCCGCTTAGGAATCCACATTGTTTTTTTATTTTTCATTCTTTTGTGGTTCCTTGGAACGCATTGCTTGTACAAGGGATTCAGGAAACCTTTTAGATTTTAGATTTTCTTTTTTAGCAATGGGCCTTCATGGCCTTTTGGACATTTCTTTTTCATTTTGGATCATATTCTTCTTTGCTTTGACATGTTGATTACACTAAACATGTTGATCCTTGACTGTATGTGGATTGTTGGACTTATGACTTTTATGCTTGGCATCCAAATTGCTTGGATAGGGAAAGGAATGTATGGATGGATAGGAATTATATGAAGGTCTTTTAGATGGATGGAAGGTGATCAAGGATGTGTACCTTTGTTGACCTTGAATAGGGGATGAAGGGATATAAGGACCTAAATGGATGGAAGGAATGAAGGGAAAGGTGTATGTTTAGGTTTAGGTTTGATAGGGATACCGTCTTGAGAGTGAGCTCTATAGCCATGACCCTTAAGATGTTATTTGATATGGAGGGGTTTGATAGTCCTAAAAATGACTATGCCAAAATTTTCAAGCCTCGAGAAAAATATTGGTCATTTTGAGTTAATTTTTCTTTCTGCTATTATCCTCAAAGCTTAGGGTTTAGGTTTCTATGTATTTTACTAAGTATTTCTAAAACCCTCGAGCTTGTTCTATTTTGCCCTTACCTTTTTTTATTAAGGCCTGAGGGTCATGTCATCGTCGGCGGGGCCATTTTATCCCCTAAGTTGTGCTTACCTATATTATCCTAAGCAAGTCCCGTTTGACATTTCAGTTGGCCCCTTTGTATTTTTCTATGTCCACGTTATTTTTTCCTATGGTCAAGGCTCTTTAATATTTTAGCCAGCACCTATTATATTTTCCTAAGTCTAATGTTTTAATATTTCAGCAGGTAGTTAAAGCGCGAGTAAATCCTACAGCCAGCACTTCCTCGTGGTCAAAGGTGTGCAATGGTTAAGGACCGTGGTATCACAAGATGATGCCACATATCCTCTGTGGGGAGGTTAAGCTAGCAGTTAAACCTTTACAACATTTGTTGGTACCCGTCCCCAACAAGTAAAGTCTAGACTACTAATGGTTCATCAATCCGCATGTGCTTGTAATGGATGAAGATGTTTTAATTTCTGCAAAAAATTTGCTTGACTATTAAGGGACCTAAGAAGGTAGTCATTTTGGCCAATAATTAAATTGCAGGCAGATCCAATGGCCCTTGTTACCCAACGATCAACAGATGCAAGGGGATTATGGACCGCGACATCACGAGATCATTATACGTGTCCAAGGCGGTCCAGGAAAAAGCTAATGGTGGGGTCACTGACCGAGGTGAAGTAAGCGGTGAGTTGGTTGTTCCATGTCACACTTTAGGAGGACCCGCTTGCCACATGTGATGGTCAATTTCAGATTGACTAAATATGACCATGTGATGCATCATTATGGAAGATGATCGACGGTTCAGTTTTAAACTAATTTCAAATGCAAGTTTGAGTCATTTTTTTCACTCATGTGAGCAGTAATGGTGGGTAAGATACTGGCATTTCATTCCAGAACAATAATAAAAGCATTTTCAAAGCTATTTTCAATTCATAAAGTGATTCATAGTGATTTTGAAGATATCTCCTAAGCTGAAGAAGATTGAGATGGGTTCTTGTAGTGCAGAATTGCGGTTCGCTTGGTATTTTCAAAGTTCTAAGTTGCTAAACACCCCTTTTGTGTTCCCTAAATGATTGAAGTATGAATTGTGTGAGTAATTGTAGGGAAAACATCACGAATTGTTCTAGGGTTTAGAATTTGATAGGAACTCACATGATTCTGTGTTGTTCTTGAGGTTCTTGTGTCAAATCCTAGTTTTCTTTTTCCTCTTGTGGTTAAGTGATAGAAACCCTAGTCTAGTAAGATGGCTCCCCTACAAAAACACTCAGGGCAGACTGAATATTTGAAGAGAAATCTTTTTGATAATTTTCTCGACCAATTAAAGCCCTCGACTAACGACAAGTACCAAGGGCAGAGACTTGTTCATAGTAAAACCCGAAGAGAAGGGTTGATTGATAAAGCGTACCACTTGGCAGATGCTAGGGTACCAATGAATGGGATAGCTATGCTCAAATTATGGAATGGACAGAGAAATTTACAATCCCTATTCTCAAGTATCTGGCAATATGACTTGGGTAAATTAGTGGTGTCGAATGTGTTCATGGATGTCAACCTTCTTAGGTTGTTGTAGACAGATATGACCCTATCTCGAGGGTTATAAGTGGAAATGAAGGAGAAATTATGCTGACAATTAGGAGAGAGGAATTCTAGGAGATATTTGACTTGTATGAACCATCTACTAACCTAGTACAAGTAGATCTAGATGAATTGAAGGCAGAGTATTATAAAATGAAAGGTTTCATTAGAACTAGCTTTCTTCCAATTCATTTGGCTTAAGCAGGAGAGACAACGTACTACATTGACCCTAGTTTAGAGGAGCCTTTTCCCATTGGTGTTTTTGCTCCTTACTTTTAGGCTACATTTTTCTCTCTATGTCAAGTCTTGGGGTTCAATCCAATTATAGTTATGCCACCTGACTTTATGTATATGGCTACACAAATTCAACATCGATTCATGAGGGGTTGTAAGATGTTAAGAATGAATTGTTTGGCACTCATTTCTACTGGTACTCCTTTCTCATGTACATATTCTTGTACCAGAATGCAAATTACTTTGAAGGCACTATAAATCTCAAAAGAA
This sequence comes from Cryptomeria japonica, assembly GCF_030272615.1. Lineage (NCBI taxonomy): Eukaryota > Viridiplantae > Streptophyta > Pinopsida > Cupressales > Cupressaceae > Cryptomeria > Cryptomeria japonica. Next base: position 182,049,486 of record NC_081406.1, on the reverse strand, counting down.
CAATTGACAGTAATAAAACTCTAGTGTAGCTTTGGATCATGGATATGTCTTGGGATAGACAGGAGGCTATCTTTGTGAGGTTTGATAACAACTTTGCTTCTAGGTTGAGGCAAAGATAGATAGTGAACCCACCAAGGATCCCCACGGAGCTGCATGATTTTGTAAGGCCTAAGGAGAGGTTGCCACTTCTGAAGATTGACCACAATTGGGGGGATTTCATCTCTTATCTTGTTAGCACTATTATTAGAAGTTATGGTTTATCTGGTTAGCCACATGTATTGCCTTTTAATATTCCTTTGAGAATGGGTTTCACTGAAGCAATGTGTCAAATAAGGTGCATCCATGATAAGAAATTAAAGGGAAGAGGCAAAGGAACAATTTTCCCTGATTATACTGTCATTCCATATTTTATGATTTTAAAAGGAGGATATATGCATTTTAATAAGTTTTTGCATCATATCATTTAGGAGTTATCATAGCTAGATATAGTGACCCGAATGGGTTTTCTAACATATTTAGGGCAAGAATAAAAAGAGGCATATTTCCCAATGAGCACAATTTCCCTGAGGATATAATAATAAATGAGTTTGATTTCATGATAGGATTGGAGGAAAGAGAAATGGAAAGCTTTTAGGAAGCTATGGGCTATAGTTCAGAGAATGGATCCAAGCTATGATCAAACAAAAAATTTCACTCCATTTTGTGCTAAATTTGATTTTGTTATGAATAATTTTGTTGAATTGATTCTTGCATTAAAGGAGAAGAGGGCCAAACTTGAAGAAGTCCATGGCCAACAAGTTGAAAGAAGAGATGTACAACAGCAAACAAACCATCACACCGGAGGAATCAGCCTTGATTCATCAAATGAGAATGCAACAGCTAGGCCCACGACCTCCTCTACCTCAAAGAATAGATGACCTAGAAGAAGAAAGACCTATTTATGAGCCCTCTCAATAGAGGATAAGAGAAGAAACAAGTGGTGAAGAAGAGAGTAGCAATGACAGTGAAGAATTAGTGAGGAGAAAAGGTAAAAAGATAATGAATCCAGAGCCTTCCCCAAAGGTGCAAGTTAAGCCTTTTAAAGGAGTCAAGATCATTGATCTTGAACATTCAGACAAAAGTCTTTCACCACCACTTCTGCCCTATTCACCTCTAAGGCAGGTTGAAGAACAAAAAGAGGAAGATAATTTTATAGTAATGAGTGTAGAGATGCAAATTGGTATTCCTCTTGTACCTTCTAGTTTGGAGTTGGACCTCACCCCATTGGATATTTAAAGTATAGTAGAGCTTTCAGGGATGCGAGGAAGGAGGCATGTGATAAGTTTCTTGAGGATGATGCTTTTGTGAGAAGCCCGACCTTTTTGCAATTAGTATGGAAAATGAAGATAGGATAATTTAAGAAGAGAAGTTCCAAGAGAAAATCTCAGAGGCCAGATAGATCTGAGCATGAAAATCAGGAAGAAGTTAAGAATCAGATGATGGAAGAGTTCAAGAAAATTACTGCAGATGAGGGTAGGATGATTGTAAATCAGGCCAGAGTCTTAATTTTACTAGAATGGGATATAGAAGATGAAGTTGCCTTTTATGCAATTAGGAAATTAAAGGACCAATAATTAGGTTCAAAGGAAGAAGCAAGGTTGGCATTAAAAGGATCGGATTTTGTAGATGATTATGCAACCTTGGCAATATGGGTATTCGAGGAAGGACCTAGAAAGCCTAACATTAGTGACATAAATCCCAACTTAAAAGGAGGCCTTATTATAAAAAGAGCATCTAACACATCAAGTGTGGAAGCTAAAAATTTAAATGTTGATGTCACCAAATTGGCTCATGAGACTGCAAAGAGGGAAGCCTTGGAAAAAGCAAAGCTAAAAAGAAAGTTTAACAAGGTTTTCAATTATTATAATGCAATTCAATAGAGGCATGTAGAGTTTCAAACCAAAGTGGAACTTCTTGAGCAAAGAAAAATAAGAGTATCCTCTTATGTACGTACAAGGACATCACCGCCATCAACATCCAGGTCTTCACTTGTTACCCATTAAAAAGAAGCAGTTAAACTTGGCAGCAATGTTGATATCCCCAATATATCATTGGTACCATATGATGATGAAGAGCCTGAATCCACTAGATCTACTGATCCAGCTAAAGCCTAGATCTTGGAGAGGATTATTGAATTAGAAAATAAGCTGAAGGAATCAAGAGATAAGTCATCTTGTCGACAAAAGGAGATAGTTAGCTCAATACTAACTCATTTAAATGAAAAAGATGACAGTAGACTTAATAGAATTCATTCTTTGTGTTCTTTATTATTTGATACTATTTTGAATTTTTGTTAAAGAAAAGGAGATGGTGGCTCCCTTATTCACAAAGTGGTTGCAAAGAGGAAACGAGCTTAGAATAATGTATATGGCTTCCAAATATCATGCTGAGAGACAACCTACACTCCAACCAACCTATTTGTTGGTAAAATTAGTGCAGGAGGCCCAAATTTTGCCAAAGAATATAGAAAGAAAGATAAGGGAGATGATGAGAAAATTCAGTGAGTTGAGTGAAACACTTATACCTGGTATTGAGGATGAATATTATGGGGAAATTAAGCCTTTACAATTTTGGAAAGAGGAGGTAGAGAGAGTCATCAGCACCCAAGTGGAGTTAATTTGTGCAGGGTTGAATATTGATATGCTAGAGGATAGCATGGACAAAATAATTTCCATAGGGACATTTTTTGAATCTTTTGAAAGAGAGGCAAATCAAGTAGCCATTAAGTACACTCCATACAGAGAAAAAGTTGATGAAGTCATGAATTATGAATGGCCATCTGATGAATAATACAATTGATGGAGTAAGACATATTTGAATGAGGAATAAGGATTGTATATTGTTTGATATAATTGTTTGGTTGAATGGTTTTTGTCTTCTAGTGGCGGTTATTTTTTGAATCATAACAATAGAAAGGGCGGTAAAATGCATCAAGGATATTAGAGAAGTGGTTGCAGATTTTTGATAGTGGTTATAACTTTCCTTGAATGAAATATCTTTGTAACAAAATTTAGGTGTGTTTGATCATTCTAATGACATGTGTCTCTTGTCCTGAAGCTTGATGCTCCCTTGTTTTATATAAAAGGAAAATCAAGGCCATTAGAAAGGGTTCCAAAATCTATGAATAGGGTCTCTTGTGTAGGTCTGATTTGCAGGATTAGGTTCCAATTTTGAGAAGTCGTGAGTAAATAGCAGAGAATTGTAATGTCATTTCGCAGAGCAAGATAAAAATATAGTCATCAGTTTCAAATTTCAAATAGGTTCTCTTGTAAATGAAATGTATTCGATTATTTGATAGAAGATAGCTTTTGAAGTTAATACATATATAATTTCAAATCCTTACTCTCCTATGTATGATTTTATCCTCTTTTGAGTTAATGGAGTCAAGGGTTTCATTTTCTTGTTGCATTGTTATTATGTATGTAATTTTTCATTTCATTCTTTAATCCAAGGGGTTAATTACAATGCTTGAATGAGATTATAGAGAGATAAAGCTTATACTAGGATCATATAAGTAGTTTGGGTAAGAAATTACAAATGAAATGATATTGTAAGGCAATATTGTTTAAGATTTAATCAGCTATTAGATAAATTTATGTCAATTTTCAATGATATTTTAGAAACTCAAAGCCCAGTGGAGTAAGGCACTAGTATATGCTAGTAGATGTCATTAGGTTATCAATTTCTTGTCTGTTTCACTTATGGTTTCTCATAGATCATTAAAATAAAGACATATTTCCAAGTTTTTTATGTGTTTTTGAGGTGTCCTACTATCTCATGCTCTAGATAAGGTCAAGGATCACTGAAGAATTTGCCATTCTTGAGCATTCTCCCTAATGTTGAGCCCGTATATGAGATTATCTTCTTTGTTTTAGCATAATATGTGAGTTTGGCATAAAGATCACAAATTTTCTAAGGGATCACCCTCTCAAGGCTTGTAGAGCTCAAAGTGTAGAAGGATTAGTAGAATCCTTGTCAGCTGGTCCAATTTCTTAAGGATTTTAATAGTTTGATTTGGCTTCTCCATGAGTATTTGAAGAATCAACACGGTTTCTGCCTCTCGTAGTGTAAACCCATTTGGGAACCAACAAGGTTCTTGCTCATAAATCTCTACCCCTTTTCATTTGTGATCCATAGGATACGCTTTGCTATGGGAAGAAGATGTGAGTCCATTATGAGGTAGATATGACATGATGGGATCATGAAGTAAATCAAACTGGACCAAAATGGAGGAACCCATTGTGCATGTAGGGGGTTCATGAACATCTTGTGCAAATATGTTAGAATCCTAAGGGGGAATAGGATCAATGACAAGCTCGACATGAGATGGAATGGGAGGAATAATGTGATCATTAAAAGAAATGAGAGCTTGGAGTGTATATGGAGGATTAAGGCATGGAGATGGAGGAATGACAACATCATATGGTAGACATGGAGCTAAAAGAATACTCTGATCTTCACAAGGAAGAAGATCATTGGACTCCTCTTTGAAGGTGCTCTACTCTTGGTTTTCAATGGGATTATTAGGAAGAATGAAAGGGACATCTTGATCTTTCTCAAGGAGTGGAATACCAATAGGACTTGAAAAGGCATTGTGTTCTTGGATAGGAATAGGGGAATCCTCAGAGGAAATGAGATCTTGGTCAAATATAGTATGCGATGGAACAAATTTAGGGTCTTGATCTTGATTCATTTCAAGACTTATTCCTTCGTGGTCTGAATCATACTCTTGGCATGGAGTTGGAATTTGGACATGCATGGGGAATTTTTGCAAGGAATAAATGCTTTGACATGAGAGGGATGGACTTTGTATGGGACTCTCTAAAAGAAAAGCATCTAGTAGTATTGAATCTTGCATTTCCAAATAGTACAAGGAATATGTATAAAGACATAGATTACAATGTATTTCTCTTACAGACAGCCCTTGAGAGGATGCATTATTGGATATATCATTTGGACACGATGGTGAAAATTGCTCTTGTGAGGCTTCAAAATATGATGGAATGGGAGGAAAAGTGAAGGCCACTTGATGGTCAAATTCTTGATGGATAGATGAGCCATTGCTAGACATGGGTTGAATTTTGGACTTGACTTGTTCGAACTTGTTGTGGGACATAGATTTCTTTCTCACATGCCAAGTGTTAGGGTTTCAAGGAGATCTGAAGAAAATATGAACTAATAATTATATGCAGATTTAAATACAAAAGATAAAGAAATAAAATAGGACACAAATAACACAGAGATTTAACGTGGTTCACCCAGAATGGGTTACATCCACCATACATAGTCGTCTAATCTTTCTTATTATCCAGCAAAAACAATACATCAACCTTACAATGCCTTAAGCATCCCAGCCACTTATAACATGCATTTTTAGGGCAACAAACAAAGTCAGCCTTTTTAGGGTTATATTACAATGTCGGTTTTCATCAACAAAAAACTGGCAAAAAAAAAATTTATTGAGGGTTGCCGCCCCCGAACCCCCACAACGAGCTACGCCCACTTTCCCAGAGCCTAGCCCCAAACCCTGGTGAGGATACATGTTGAGTGTACAGTACTTTGCTAATCAGTCACCACATATCAACAATCTCCCACTTGGAGACTGATACTAGACGACACCATTGTACTTGCAGCATCCATTGGATAAAACACTTGGACTTGACTAGTATAAATTCCATAATTATAAATCAAGAAGACCAACAGAAACTGATGAAGAAATCAACTTCTCATGTGGAAATGCCTTCATGAACATATCAGTAGGATTCTCACTTGTGTAAATCTTCTCAAGCCGTTAATGACCCTCCTCCAAAATAGTTCGGATGAAGTGGTACCTGAGCTGAATGTGCTTTGCCTGTGAATGAAAAGCAGAGTTCTTCGCAAGATGAATGACACTCTGGCTATCGGTATACAATGGGTGATCCTCATGTGTTTGACCCAATTCCTCCAGAAAACATTGTAACCAAATCATCTCCTTGCTGGCTTCTATAGTAGCAACATACTCAGCTTTAGTGGTTAAAAGTGCAACAACCTTTTGCAGCCTAGAAATCCAACTGACTGCAGTTTCCCCTATAGTAAAAACATACCCTGTAGTACTCCTCTGTGAATCAATATCAACTGCCAGATTAGAGTCAACAAATATGCTTAGAGCAACATTAGATCCTTTGAAACATAATGCCTTCGTAGTAGTTCCTTTCAAATACCAAAGAATCCATTTCATAGCATTCCAATGTTCCATACCTCGATTACTCATAAACCTGCTCACAACTCCCACTGCATGTGCAATATCTGGCCTTATGCATACCATTGCATACATCAGACTACCAACAGCTGATGAATATGGGATGTTAAACATTTTTTTTACCTCTTCCTGTGCCTTTGGGCACATCTCCTTAGTCAATTTGAAATGACTAGCCAAAGGTGTACTAACTAATTTTGCATCCTGCATGTTAAATCTTTTCAACACCTTCTTTATATACTCACTTTGGGACAAATTCAAGGTTCTATTTTTCCTATCCCATGTAATCCTCATACCCAGAATTTTCTTAGCTGCACCCAAATCCTTCATAGCAAATGACCTGGCTAATTTCTGTTTAAGATCATTTATGTGTTGCATGTTAGACCTAGCAACAGGATAATATAACTGCCATTATCCAATCTCTTAAAATATACACAATCATCAGAATGACATCTATGATAACCATGTTCAACCATGAAACTATCAAATTTTAAATACCATTGTTGGGGTGCTTGTTTTAGGCCATACAAACTTTTCTTCAACCTACACAACAAGTTCTCCTTACCTTTCACCTCATATCCCTATGGTTGCAATATTTAAATTTCCTCCTACAAATCTCCATGGAGAAAAGTAGTTTTGACATCTAATTATTCAAGATGTAAATCATCTGCAGCCACAAGACTAAGTACAGTTCTAATGGAAGTCATTTTTACAAATGGAGAAAATATTTCATCATAATCTATACCCTTTTTATGTGCAAAACCTTTTACCACAAGTCTGGCCTTATATCTTTTCTGATCTCCTTCCTCCTCCTTTAGCCAATAAACCCATTTGTTAGGCAATGCTCCTTTTTCTGCAGGTAAAGGGACTAAGTCCCAAGTCTTATTTTTCATCAAGGAGTCCATCTCCTCTTTCATGTCTAGCTCCCACTATTGTTTGGCATCCACCTGCATTGCTTCTTCATATTCTTCTGGTTCACCAGAATCATTTAATAATATAGAATACAAATAAGGAGAAAATCTTTCAGGGGGTCTACTTGACCTCGTAGAACATCTAACACTTGCAGGAGTCTGTGGCACATTCTGTTGTTGTTGAACATCAGGTACCTGTGGCATTTCATTTTCAAGAATCTCATCCAACACCACATATTCTTGCTTGTCCCGTTCATGCTTCTTTTCCTGCATTTGTTTTTTATACATAACCTTCTCATTGAATATAACATCTCTACTTCTAATTATTTTCTTATTTTCAAAATCTCATAACCGATAGCCATATTCATTTATCCCATATCCAATGAAGGTATATTTCTGAGATTTAGCATCAAGCTTGGTTCTGTATTCTTTATCAACATGGACAAAAGCTTCACAACCAAAGGTTTTCAAAAAAGAATAATTTTCCTTTTTACCAATCCATGCCTCCTCTAGAATACCACCATCCAAAGGGGTTGAAGGTCCTCTATTTATATAATATACAACACTATGTACAACATCTTCCCAAAAATGTAAGGGCAATCCAGCATGCAATCTCATGCTCCTCGTGCGTTCCATGATAGTCCTATTCATTCTCTCTGACACACCATTTTCCTATGGAGTTCCTAGAACTGTATTCTGCTTTCGAATCCCATTTAAGAGGCAGTAATCTTCAAATTATTTGCTGCAATACTCACCTCCATTATCCAATCTAAGATACTTCAACTTTTTCCCTACCTCATTCTCAACCAAAGCTTTCCATTTCTTAAAAGTTTCAAAAACATCTAATTTTTAATTTAGGAAATATACCCATGTTTTTCTGGTTGAGTCATCAATAAAAATAACATAATAACAAGAGCCACCAAGAGATGATACTTGAGTCGGTCCCCATACATCTGAATGCACAAGCTCTAACTTCTCACTCTTCTTCTCTTTCCCAACCTTGAGAAATCTGACTCTTTTCTGTTTGCCATAAATACAGTTTTCACAGAAATCTAAGTCAATCTTCTTTAGTCCTGGCAATAGATTTTTGGAGTGAAGGATTTTCATCCCTTTCTCACTCATGTGCCCAAGCCTATGGTGCCACATTATCAAATATGTTCTTGCAACATCTATTGTTGTTGTCCCAGCAATAACTTTATCTGTAGTAGCTAAGGTAGAGTAAGTGTTACCAGTACACAGATATAATGTGCCTACCTTCGCACCTTTAGCTACTACTAATGATCCTTTAGTGACCTTCCAGATACTATCTGAGAAGGTAACTATGCAACCTTCACTACCTAGTTGCCCTGCAGAAATTAAATTTCTTCTTAAGTTAGCAACATGTCTTACCTCCTATAGAAACCAGTCATTTCCATTCTGCAACATGATCTTTATCTTTCCTTTTCCAACAATTTGACAGGGCTCATCATCACCCAAATATACCTATCCAAAATCACCTTGAACATAATCTAGAAAATATTTTCTATGGGGTGGAGCATGAAATGAAGCCCCAAAATCTATTACCTAGGAATCATTAACGTTATCCAAACATAAGATTAAAGCATCTTGTAAATTATTACTTGCAATATTAGCTTCCTTACTCTCATTTTCATTTTTGTCTCCTTCTTTGTTTTTTTGAGACCAACAGTCTTTCTTTAGATGACCAGGCTTTCCGGAGTACCAACAATCTTTCTTTCCTCTAGATTGAGAGCGTCCTTTCTTTGACTTCCCTTGTGAATTCTCATTCCAAGGGCCTTTTCCTCTTTCCTTTGATCTTCCTCTATCCTCCACATTCAAAACACTACTTGATAATGTTGAAGTCTCACCTATGCTTTTCCTTCACATTTCCTCGCTTAGGATAACACCAACAATATCATCAAATGTCAAAGTATTTTTACCAGAGACAGAGTTACTTACAACCATAACCAAGCTATTCCAACTTTCTAGCAAAGAACATAAAATCAAGAGAGCCCTAACCTCTTTTGCAAAGGTAATTTTTACCGAAGACAATTGACTTATAATTGTATTAAATTCATTTAATTGCTCCGCTACAGGTCCTCCCTCACTCATTTTCAAATTAAACAAATGCTTCATAAGAAATACCTTATTCGAAGCCAAGGGTTTCTCATACAATTTAGCCAATCTCGCCATCAAATCTACAGTCATTTTTACTTCTGTGATATTGAATGCTATAGATGGTGCAAGGCACAATTGAATGGATCCCAGTGCCTTTCTATCTAAAATGTCCCACTCTTCATCTGACATTGTGGTCGCTTTCTTTGCCTTTCCTTCCAATGGCCGCCACAAATCCTTTTGATACAGGTAATCCTCCATCTTCATTTTCCATAACTGATAATTCTAGTCGTTAAACTTTTCGACCTTGAATTTGGAATCCTCCATTGCTCCCACTTAAATCTGAACGTCGTGGCAATTTATAGAAAAACTCACTCTGATACCAGTTGTTAGGGTTTCAAGTAGATCCGAAGCAAATATGAACTAATAATTATATGCAGATTTAAATACAAAAGATAAAGAAATAAAATAGGACGCAGATAACATAGAGATTTAACGTGGTTCACCCAAAATGGGTTACGTGTACCATACATAGCCGTCCAATCTTTCTTATTGTCCAGCAAAAACAATACATCAACCTTACAATGCCTTAAGCATCCTAGCCGCTTATAACATGCATTTTTAGGGCAACAAACAAAGTAGGCCTTTTTAGGGTTTTATTACAATGTCAGTTTTCATCAACAAAAAAATGGCAAAAAAAAATATTTCTCGAGGGTTGTCACCCCTGAGCCCCCACAATGGGCTACGCCCGCTTTCCCTGGGCTCAGCCCAGCTCGGCCTCGTACCCCGACGAGGATATGTGCTGAGTGTAAATTAATTTGCTGATCAGTCACCACATATCAACACCAAGGCCCATTGTAGGCCTACATTAGTTATGAGATATTGATACTTAGGACTTGAGGTCAGGTCTCTTATAATGTGTGGGAGGTATTTATGAGGATTGTTTAAGATTACTTGGTCCAAAAATTCCACAAACTCAAGATTGTTCATTGCCTCAATAACTTCAGATTCTACACATAATTCATCATTTGAATCTATATCTTCTTGTAAATCTAGTAATGATTGAACTCGAATATAACCATAATAAGGATGAAAGACACATTGGCCATTTGACAAAGGTCTTTTTTGTAAGTGATCTTGACTTGATTTATTTGAGTAAAAAATCAGTGACACGTTCATTGGTGGCATTGGTGAAACATTTCCACATCTTGGTTGCATTGGCATATAATTTGATTCAAAGTGTGATAGTGGTCCTAATCAAGTGATTTCATACTTTTGTATCATGTTTGCAGGTGGAACAATATTTTGATCAAAGTTTGGTCAAGTATGATATTGCATTGTTGTTGGGTTTTATAGAATTGTGATTGTCTTAGATTAAAATTGGATTGCATTGTGTTATTCATTGAACCAATCATCAATTGATACATCAAATTTGGTTTCATCATAGGAGCTTGGAATCTTGTTTCAATAGGCATGCCACTATGCTATGCAATATTTTTGAGATTTTGAATTTTAAGAATGATGTATGTGACTAATTCAACCTAGATTATTGACAATGCAACTTATGTTTTTTGTCCTTTTAAAGTTTTGGAATGACAATGGTATGCAACTTAGATGATTGACAATGCAACTTATATTTTTTGACTTTTTGAAATTTTAGGGATGACAATGATATGCAACTAAGTGCAGCTTTAGTGAATGATAATGCAACCTATGTTTTTAGCTTTTTTGAATTTGGACAAACATTTGGAATGCAAACCCAAAGATGCAACCTTGGGAAGCTGAAATGGAGTCAAGACCTTAATTGACAAAAGGACAAAGGATAGAATGATAATAGGACAAATGACAATGTTGCACCTATATGCTTGGATACTAAGCTAGGTTTGACAAATTCATGTTGACAAAAGGATAAATTTTGGACAAGGTCAAGACCCCTAACAACAACTTAGGGTTTAATCTATAGATTTGAATTCTTGAAGTTTGGGAGAACCTAATTTTGAAACTATATGCAATAAGGCAATGATTAATGACAAAGGACCTGGGGTATCAACCCAAAATATGAAATGACCTCAAAGTGTGTTATTACCTAGATATATGAAATGACCTAAGGACATGAACTAAACCAAAGTTATGTAGTGATATGAATTAGGGTTATGAGATGACCTAATGATATGATATGAATGTAGGGTATGACCTAAAGGGAATCTTGGGTCGACCAAGTGTAGGGGAGTGGCTAGGAATCATTTGGCTACTAGTTTCCATGGTGGCACTCCCTCTGGGCACCCAATCTAACCACTATGTAGAGGCTAGCGCTGCCCACATTGGGTTACACATGGCTAAAAGAGAAGGCTTTAGAAAAGTTTGGTTGGAGTCTAACTCACTAAACACTATCAATTATTTGAATGGGCGCACGGATCCTAGTTGGACGATAGCTAATCTGATCAAGGATTGTCGAGATATAATAAATGAGCTAGCAAATTTCAAAATTTTGCACATTTACCGGGAAGGCAACAAAGCAGCGGATCTACTGTCCAATATGGCGGTGGGATACGTGGTAACTAAATGGTGGAGTAGTAGGGATTCACTCCCCAAAAACCTGTGTGATCTAGCTCATGATGATTATTCCCACTTGCGTTAATCAATGATCTTTCATCATGATTTGATAGAGTTGATGGGGAAATGCCTCTTTTTTGTTTTCCCTAACCGAAGATCTAGAAACTTCCCTTGTGCATGGATTTTATGTCTTATTGTGTGGCCCATTTTTCGCTACTATTTGGAGACTTTTCTTATGTGGCCCATTTTCTGTGACTGTTCGGAGACTTCTTTGGTGTGGCCCATTTCCTGATATTTGGCAACCAGGAGCATAGTGGGTGGGGACAAGAACAAGCAAGAACCATCTATTTGCGAGAAATGGAAGAAAAACAAGGATGTGTGGCAGGAAGTTGTTGATGGGGGAATCATCCCCTTCTTGGATAGACTTCATGTCCCTTTTCCTCTACTCACGAAGTCCTTTGTTAATGGGTGGAAGAAAGGGATGTTGAGGGCTTATGGAGATGAGTATTAGCTTGATGAAACCCCGGTGGCAACGATCACAGGTCTAGCGATGAATGGCATAATATTTTATACAGACAGGAAAATTGGGGAGGACTTGACGAGTTTCTTTGACAAAGACAAGGAGCGCTCTAGAGTTACCAAGATGGTCGACGGTGGCTACAACAGGAAAGATCTTATGGCTCCCTGGGCATACATGGTTGATTTCATCATGAGGTATATTACGCTTGATGGTAGATATGCCAACATCTTTTCCTATCATTTTACCATTTTGAATCATTTTAGGCATGGTAAAATCATTTTTGTTCCTTTCTATCTGGCCTCCTCTTTAGAAAATAGCCTTGAAAAAAATTTGGAGAATCCCAACAATCTTGTTCTCCATGAAGGGCTTATTATGCTCATAATGGAGTACGCTAAGTCCCTTAAAGTTGTGTCCTCTCTATCTAAGAAAGGTCAACATAATAATATCCAAGAAGTCTCTGACTTGGAAATGAAATTGGAGGATAGTGGGGCAGCCATTCCTTTTGACGACCCTGATTATAAGCCTGTGGAAGAAGGGGAGATGATGGTCACCCCTAGAACGTTTAGCAGTAAGAATCCTCCCAAATGGGCAGATAGCAAATATAAATCCACCAACAAACTAATTTCTAAGGTCGAACCACTTTCTAAGAAAAATAAGCTTGCAGCTAAGGATTATGGTCTGAAGAATTCGGATCAAGAAATTAAACTAGAAATTCCAATCAACATCCTGAAAGAAAAATAGGCGACCATGGCCAAAGAAGAGAATAGTGGGATACAGAGGACTGGTAATCTAATGAACCTAGTAATCGAAGCTACCAAAAGATAGGAGAGCTATTGGAAGTGGGTGGAGTGATAAATTGATACCCTCAAAGTGGGGGTTAAAGAGATTATTGATATATGCACTGCCTCTCCTGAGCCTAGCAAATCTAAGAAACTCTTGATTATGACCCAGAAGCTCTTCAAGAACATCGAGGTGATAAAATGCAATCACGAACAAAGAATTGAAAAGGTGGAACAATCTATGGTGGTGATAAAGAAAAACCTCAAGAACCTGGTTGACATAAGCAAAGAAGCCATGAAAAGCAATATAGAGGGGCTTGCAAAGATCAATGCCATGGTTGAAGATTACAAATCCTATCATAATGAATCGGTGAAAGACCTTGGAGGTGAAGATATGGCTACTGGAGACAAAAAAACCACTGGTCTTAGTTCTAGAATGAGAAGCAGGAGTAGCAACAAGGGTACCTTCAGTTTCATTATGGAGGAACTAGAGGAAATCAAGAAAGATTTCCATCTAGAAGAACAAGCATCTTGTGCACTAGATCTTAATTGAGTGTTTTTATTTTATTGTCTTGTTTGTTTGCGTCTCTTTTGCTTTCTTGACTTTTGTGAGGTGCTCCCCTGTTCTATTGATGGTTCATGTCTATTTTGCTGATGGCCGACTTTTGTAAAACTTTTAGTTTCGGGTCCATGTAAAACCTGTTTATCTTTATAAAAAACATAGGGTATGAACAAAAATGTTGACCAAACTTAGGATATGATATGACAATGGTATGAAAATGTAACAAAAATAACCTAAGAGAAGACCTAGGGTTTTGGACTATGTAATGATATGGTATAATGCACAAGAAGGATATGCAAGGCAATAATATAACCTAAGTGAAGACCTAATTTTGGGATGACAATAATAATGCAAGATGAAACTTATGCCAAGACCTAGTTTGGGTATGACAATGCAATGAAGACTTAGGGAGATGATCTTTAAACCTAAGTGCAAAATGAGTTTTCTTGCAATGAAATGGACTAAAATGAAGGAAGATGACTGATATGTCCTAAGAACTAAGTTAGACTATGCAAAATCTAGCCCTAAGTGACATGAATGTTGAAACAAGGTTGTCCAATGTTTTGAAAATCCATGTTTGATAAAATCTTTACAAACTGTTGGATGAATACTTCAAAATTCTTTGGACCAAGTTTGACTCTGTTTGAATCTTGTTTGGACAACTATTTTGATTTTATGATCAAAGTTGATTAGGACTACTTTTGAAAAATTATTTTTGCCAATGTTTGTAAGGTTGATTATGTCCTTTGTTTAGAATTCACTTTTAACAAGCACATAAGACAAGATGTTTCTTTGACTTTGACAAAAGACACTCACATACATTCAATGACAAAATCCTAAGGTTGGCAAGACCTCATTCAATTGGATAGTTAGAAGCTTGGTAGCACTAGCTCCCCTCCACAACACTCACTTCTACGGGCATACCAATCTTCGAATTCAAGGGGCATCACTTCTCCAGAATTTAATATCTTGAATTAAAGGACACATGAGGGGTTTCTATGGCATGTGCATATCAGAATACCTTAGTCAACAAGTAGAAGTATTTTGGTCTCTAAGAACAAAGTTTTTTAGTCAGGGCATTTGTTCAGGTGGGAATAGATCCAGTGAATTTAATCATCACTATGCCATTCCAACACCCATTTCTTGAAACTTTCATCACAAAAATGTTTTATTATAGTGGCTTGGAAGAACTTGGCTTTAGCCTATTGCCACTTTGGGTTGTTCCCTCTAACCAATGCCTGTGCGAAGTGCCAAGAAAATTGGGAGGTAGGCCCACTTCCAAGGGTAAAAACATGCAAGAAAAATAAAAGAAAATATGGCATACATGGTGTTCATTAATCTTTAGAAAGGAAGTGTGCAACTACTCTAAAAATCACAGACACTCAGTTTTGATGAAATTCTTTACCTACATCTTGCAACAAACACATCAGTAGTTTGTGAATAAGTCTTTGTCAAACATTTTGCCAAGGTGATGCACAGATCATCAGTAACATAGAAAGACAAAATTCATGAAAAAGAAAGCAATTATCATATTCTATAAGTAAAATTGACTAGTTATACCTTAGGTTCCACCCTTGCACAAGCACAGTTTCACGGCACATAGGTGCAAAATCATGGCACATAGGTGCAGAATTAGGGAACAGAAATGCCAAAGTGCAGTGCACATGCAAAACATAAACATTTTCTCAAATAGAGGGTAAATTTTGCCTAATTAAAGTCATATCATGCATGAAAACACTAATTTTTGATGAAAATTGACCTAATTGGACTCGAAAACCCACTAAGATGGCAAACTTTTATCCAAATATCAAAGACCCATGATGGATCTATGCCAAAAATAGCTAATGCACAACCAAAACCCTAAATTGCACAAGCTTATAATGCTCAAAACTAAAATGTATGACCTCAAAAACCCTAATGACTAAAATGTGAGCATTTGTTGTTCGTTAACTATTATAATTAGGCTATGTGAGTTCATCTTAGACCTAAATAGACTAATCACACCTAATTTGTAACAAAATGAAAGGATTTTTGTTCATTTTAGTGCCCAAATTGATAAGTGGGGAGTTCTTTTTAAGCCGATTGCATGACAATTGAAAGTGTGAAAGTTGTTGTTTGTTGACCAACCTAATTAATCACTATATGAGTTCATTTTAAGCCATCATTTATCAAAATTTAAACCTAATTTCAGCTCACAACCCTTCAATAATGTTAATGCAATCAATTTTTTGGATCTTTTAACTCAAAACTCTATTTTCTGCACAGGCACAGTTCTGGACCACACATGTGCAAAACCACCTTGCACAGGTTCATAAATATCCTAGATAGGCACAAAAATAGATAGAACAGGTACCAAAATAGCCTACATAGACACATAAGTAGCTTGCACATGCACATAAGGCCTGCAATTGCTCAAAAAGGGTGCTTTTCTTGAAATTCAACATGCAAATACCTCAAAGACACTCAAGAAGGATCAAATTTAGTTCATTCACGTCGATTTCACCAAGAAATGTACATAGGAATCATGGAAAACATCAAAGCAATAAATTGGGTAACCACAAACCCTAATAAGCTAAGAAATGATCCTAATACACTCAATAGAAGCATGAAGACAAGATTCAAAACAAATGAAATGCAAACCATAAAGTTGAATCTCCTCCATGTGATTCCATTGTTATTATATCTCCTCCAAATTATGTTGGTGTCACCTAGATAAGCAAAATATTAGCAAGCAAGATGATTGCAAGTGATGGATTTGAAAGCAACAACATGAGGGTACTCAAATTGTGGTTGTTTATGATTGAGAAAAGAGTGCTCAATTTATAGATAATTTTTAAGTATTCAAAAAGGGCAACAAAATTAATTAGCATTACATGTGACAAATTGAATGACCAATTTCATGACAAGTTGCTTTGTGAAAATGTGACAAGTTGAGATAAATTTGTGCTCATCAAATTAGGGAAAATAGCCTTTATATATGACAAATTAAGAGCAATAATTGCTCATCAATTATTACATGATTGAGAGATAAAATAGCCTCAAATTATATTTCATGGTTGAGCACAAAAAGAGGGGCTGATTAGGAGGAGAAATTAGTGGAAAAACTTAGGAGGGAAAATTAAAAGAAATATGAAATTAAAAAATTGAGCAAATTAGGAAAGTGAAAAATTAGAAATGAAGAAAATTCGGTGAGATTAATTAATAAATTCTCATTCATTAATTAATTCGCAAAGAAGACATAACTAGCCAATTAAATGAAACATTTAATTGTGACAAGAGAGACTTAGGATAAATGGAATTTATCCATTTAACCTAAAGAGACAAGTTAGAAGGATTAAATCATTAAGCCCTAAAAGAAATATTACAAATGAAACGATGACAATTAGGTCATGACAAGATTCAATGATTGACACAATTGATACAAGGTTGATTTGTTCATGATTAACTGACGAGAATTGATAATTGATAAAGTGTCGACATTGGTTGACAAGAATCAATGACAAATTGATCAAAAATTGACAAAAGGATGAAATTGACAAGTGCCAATTGACGAGGACCAATGACTGATCGGTCCAAATTGACGATGATGATTGATTGACATCGATGAAAAATTAATCAAAGATTGATAAAATGGTCAATTTGATGAAAGGTCAAATAACATGATATCAAGACTAAAAAAGACCAATGATGAATCGATCACAAATTGACAAGAGATTGATAACTCAAGGGTATAAGATGATTCAAATGATGAGGTTTGATCGAAGATTGATTGAAATTGATAAAGACCAAGGATAAAATTCTAATTTGGCATCAAGAAGGGTTGACGATGCCCAATTGACAAGATTGAATTGACAATGATAAAGATTGAGGACAAAACCCTAATTCAAGATCGATTAGGATTGACGAGACAAAATGATTGATAATGACCGAAGATTGCAATTTGAAAATGATATTGACAAGACCAAATTGAGAAATATGAAAAAACACAATAGAAGAGGATAGAAGTGAAAAAGAATGATAAGATGTTGAGAAATGATAAAGATCAAGTGTGCAACATAGAAGAAACATTAATAAGATTTGAAAAACCTAAAAGAAGGTAACACGGACATGTTAAAGTATGGCGCTACAAGCATTAACCATTTTTAAATGCCTACACTAGTCATAGTACAATGGGCATTCCCCCAATGGTTGAGAAATTCCTAAAGGTGAACCACCTCTAGGGTAACCTTCTTAACTTGCACCTAGATTTGTAACAACATATTTGAGAATAAAGTAGTTTTAGAAAAAAGTGAAACATTCTAGTCAATAATACAATGAACAAAACTAGCTTAATTTTTATCTATCCAAATGATGAAAAGATATTGACCCTAAAATCATGCCAAATCTAATTTAATGTATGAGGAAGGTGAGTCCAATCCCTTAAAAGAACCATGTGGCAGGAAAAAGTCTCCAACTAAAAGGGTCAAAAGAAATCATGAATCCAACTATCCATAGAATGGGCAATAAGGACCTCTTTATTAACCTTGATCCCATAGGAAAGCCCTAGAAAATAATTCATTTTGTAAAGTAGGCAAATTTAGGCTCTGAAATAGAAATCCAAACAATGAGAAATATTTGTATTCAAATTGAGGTTGATAATTGCAAGTACAATCTAAGATTTAAATTGGGTACTATGAGTAAATGAGGAGAGATAAATTGGTATCCAAGAAGATTGTAGTTACAAAAAGTGACGTTTGGACCCCACTTCCAATCTTTCCACCATGTTCTAAAACATTAAATGCTAATGTAATAAACCATCTCAATGAGAATTATATCTATAATAGCTTTAAAAATATTGTGATCCTAATAAGAGAGGCAAAATTTAGCCTTAAGCTCATCCCAAAACTTAAGACTCGTAGAATTTATGGAGAATAAGTCCTATGACTATTGAATTCCTTTTTTTTAAATCATCAATGAAATTGAACCCACTCTAAGAAAGATAAGGCTTAACAACCTTTCAAGAGAGCCAAATGATTTTATCCACAAAAGTGTCCTTGCTACATCCTTTATGATGATAAAGGTTTGAAAACCAATTCCTCCCAATCATGGAAATTAATTGAGGAGTAAAATGGAATGCAATGTTAAAGAATAATCCTCCAAGCTTCATTTCTATCAAGGGAATGAATGATCCATTTGGCACAAATATCCAATAATTGTTACTAAGTGAATAAAACCCGTATGAAAACTTGAAAAAAATCCTTATGGTAGTTAAAATATGTGCACTAAAATCTTGAAGAATATTTTCCAACTTCAAGTAGGAGGCTTTTGAAAGAGCCTAATAGGATGAATAATAAACATGAGTGACCATAATAATTTTACTTGGAATTTCATACTGGGCAAAAACGCTTTGTAATCCAATAAGAAATATTATTTTCAATTCTAGAGAGAATAGAATGACATAGAGAAGCTTGAGAAGACTAGTAATAAAAGAGAATTCCCAAAAATTTAAGATCTAACCATGGTCAATCCACTTCAAGAAATATGCTCAAACACTTGAGTGAAGTTTTGATATTTTAATGGTAACAAATATTTGTGTGCCATTGAATGGATGAGCCCAATACCTCTAGATGATGTCTAAACACATAAGAGTAGCTTTGATACTTTTCTCTTCTTAAATGAAATTGGGGAAAGAATCATTAGCTCAAGTTAATGAGTTTTTATATACTTATTATATTTAATAGGAGTTAAAAGTTAATGTGGTGGTAGAAGAAGATATTTTGAATCAAATTTTTTAAGTACATTTTTCTATGATTTTACAATATTTGATGTTATTTTCAATAGTGAAGTTTATTCAATGACTTGTAAGCTATCACTTCTATCACTTTAAAAGTTAAGTAGAACTATTTAAAGAAAGATTGGATCAATTTTATAAATTGAATGCATTGGAGAAATATGAGATTTTCATTTTCTAAATAGAAATAGAAAGTTATTTGTTGTGTGGGTCCAAACATTATGATATTGCTTGGAGGAAAATTAATTTGGAGGAATAAATGGGTAATTTCTAATGTTGATATTTAGGGATATTGATAGGGATAATTACATGTCCAATCTAAAAAATTTGGAGAGTAGTCTTATTGATGGAGTGATTGATTAGAAGTCTATTATCCCTATTACCTCTCTTTCAAATGTTTTAATACTTCCTTGGCTGCCATTTTTTGGAGAGATAGAGTTAATTAGTAGATGCGTCTTTCATTAGTTGACACTTTTTCTCATGGATAAATACATATCAAACATTGATTGTGCTTTTCAAATCATCTTTGTTCTACATGGCACAACCTTCAAAGTCTCACCTGAAACATCAAATGGACAAAGTATAATAGGGTCACATGGGAGATTGGATGAAAATGGAGGTAGGAGGACATCTATAACCCCAAGCTATATTATCACTTAGGGATGAATTATTGCATGAGAAGCAACACATTTGTGTCCTTGGAGAAAAGTTAGAGGGCTTGGCATTATGTGTCTTTTCAAGGAGGAAGGGGTGTATGATTTCTTGTGGGTGAACTTGGTGTATTAACATTTAGTTGGTGATTTTTATATTATTAAGGAGCCATTAGACACACTCAAGGAACATGTGGACTTCAAAGGAAAGGTGTCTCATGTGCAAACTTTTGATTAGTGATCTGTATAACAGAGCAAGGATTATTTCTACAACATTGTGCAACACTAGATGAGGCATTAGAAACACTTGGATAAGGCATTAGAAACACTTGGAGGAGATATGTAAGTTTGGAGGAAAGGTGTCTCATTGTGCATGGAGGGTTGGAACAATTTTATGTTGTTTTATCTTATGAAAATGATTGGAGGTTATATAGTCAAGAGATCCACTGATGCAGTTAATTTGATGTTTCCTAGATGAGTGAGAAGCATTGGTCAAAGCACTACATCAAAGTCTCTAGAAGGGTTGTGTTCAACCCTTTAAATGTTTCAATCTTGTTTCATTAATGTAATAAGTGGGGAGTTATAGATTATTATGTTTTAGATTAATATTTAATTAGTGAGTATGTTAGTTTCTTGGGAATTTATTAGTGTACATTAGTTATTTTATGGAAAATAAGGCTTTATAAATCCATTTAGAAATAATGTATAATCACCCATTTGAATCCCCAATGAATATGAAATTTTGTTTTTTTTTCTATTTTGCATTCATAATTTAAGCATAAGACATGTTAGGTTCACCAAAATGATATGCAGAAAAATATATTAGAATAGGAAAATAATCTAAGATCTCAAATCTCCATTACATATTATTGAAACATGAAATAGGTTCAACTATATTCCTATAGGAGAATTGAAAGCATCAAATTATGTTCCTTTGTTAGAGTATAATTGAGATTGTAAAATATGTGTAAATAAACTAGGTTTAATGATATGAAAGTGATAAATTTTATTATAAATAGTAGAATGAACAATAGATCAAATTAATAGCTCATATTTGAAAGAAGGGATAGAGAGAAACCTATGAATACAAGGTAGACCTAAAAATATAGGTATAGTGTGATAGGTGCCCAATCTTAGGGTTTTTGAATCAATTGTAAGTTCTGGATTTCAAACTTGGAGCACCTATAGATATATATCTCTTTAAAAATCAGACATGGTTGAAGGATTCCCTCATCTAGGGAATTTTTTCCTATTCAAAATATGAGATCATTTATTATTGTTTACTTTGTGCACCTATAGAATCTATAGGTACACAAGTACACAAAGTAAACAATAATGTATCTTACAAGATAGGGGTTTGAAATGAAAACAGGGAAAATATTGTGTTGTATAGGGGTTTCCCTAAGTAAAATCTCATTTTGGTGTCTTCACCTCCACTCTAATAATGATTAAGAAAAAAATCTTGTCCTCAAAAGGTATAGAGGTTATAACCTTAATTGAAATGCTTGAATTGATAAATTTTATCTTAGATTTGAAATCATTGGCTTGAAGTCTCACATACGGCCTGATGCTACTTTAATGGTTTCAATGCATCCCTTCATTATAGAGGAGCACATTGCAATTGATCATGATTGTTGAAACATGAATTCTTAAATCCCTAATTTTAGACTTGTACTCATTTATACTTTCTTGAATTCTCAATTCAATTTTCAATCATGTAGCTTAGAAGATAGGGTTTGAAATGAGAGAGGGAGTTGTACGTTTATATAAAAAATTACACCTTTTTGCATTTATTTTTTAGGGAAGGTTGACATCGACAAGAAATTTCTCACTACCTGCAAAGTAAACTATTGCAATTTAAAACTTGGGCAAAACTACTTGGACAAGGGCATTGGGATCCATAGTCTCAATATTTTGATCTAGAAAAAAGGTCATGAGTAGGGGATTGCACCCAGCCATTGGAAATAGTCCTAAAATAAGCACCACTATATTTGAATTAGGTACATTATTAAAACTCACCAAAGTGAGTCCAAAGTAAGTGTGAAATTGTTAAGGCGTATAATTTACTATAATTTTCAAGCTATTTTCTTAGGTGAAAGGAGTTGATAATTTATACAAACATATATTTTGGTAATTTTATACATTTATATATTATTGTAATATAGGGAATTAAATGAAACATTGCATTTCATGATAGGGTTGAGGGATCATTCTTGGTAAACCTATGAATATGGATTCTTTTATAAATTTCTCTATGATTTTCTTCTCACCATGTATAACTAAGGTTTACTAGGGTACAATGTATTATCTTTAAAGTTGCATTTGTTGGATTATTGACAATAAAATTTATTTTGTCTCATAAGAACATAAATACTATTATCAATATTTTTTTCTTATGACATATGATACTTCTCTATGTATTGATATTTGAAAGAGATGTTTTTTTTGTTTTTTTTCTTTCAATTTGTATATGTGGGTATACCTTTTATTTATTTATAGTTTCATGCAAAAAAAAAAAAAAAAAACCATCTCCCTTAAGTTTGTGTACTATATTTTCTAATAAACAAGAAATAGCACTTAATGTATCAAATGATCAAACCCTTATTTATATTTTTTTTGCTATCCCTCATACACTTTGTAATGGACTGGGTCCTATAATTGGTGAAATAAATTTTTAATTAAAAATAATAAGATATTACTAAATGTTACACTTTAAAAGAGACATGTGCTTAAAAATAAAGTCACATAAGGAGTAATAAATTTCAAGGTGATACAAATGTATTTCACATCATTGATG
This sequence comes from Cryptomeria japonica, assembly GCF_030272615.1. Lineage (NCBI taxonomy): Eukaryota > Viridiplantae > Streptophyta > Pinopsida > Cupressales > Cupressaceae > Cryptomeria > Cryptomeria japonica. Next base: position 182,026,558 of record NC_081406.1, on the reverse strand, counting down.
TACATGCAATATATTTTTATGTACTAATACAAATACTCAATTCTATTTCATAGTGAGCTAATAGTGGACCTTTTTAGTATATATCTATAACATTAGTGTATTTTGATAAAGATCGAGTTTTTGTCATTAATTCTCTTTAATTTTCCTACATTTAACCTCTTACATTGCCTTTTTTACTTTATATATTTAATGATGCAAAGGAGTTTCTTGTTTCATTCAAGTAGTAGCTAAATTCTTACATTCTAATCATAATTTTACTGATAAGTTTTGATAAGCACACATCCTCAATTCTAGCTTGTATCATGTGCATTCGTTAAGATTCTAAGTAAGTGGTAATGATGGTCAAAACATTTGAGATCATTTCATGTCTTAAGTAATTTTAATTCATTAGAAGAATTCTTAGATTGGCTACACTATAAATAACTATATTTACTTTAACATTATCACTTAGGATATTTTCATGTTTTCTTTCTAGCTATCAATCCATAGCTTAGTCTATCATTTTTAGAGATTGACCTACAATAAAAATATTCCTTACCAATTGAATGAACCACTAAATATATTCGTAATAATAGTATCCTTTTGATAGAAGAATCATTAGTACATTTGGGAAATAAATGAGCATAAGTATATATGGTGTAGGATTATACTTATGGCCTAAATAGTAGCTCTGTACACCTATAAAAATGTGCCAAATATGTGAGATAAAATAAAAAATAGATATAAATCTTACTTAAAATATGTGATGAAACATAAACAAAGAGGATCCAATTATGAATTAAAGAGAATCAATTTTTATAATTATATCAAATTCATCCATCTCCTCTCATAAAACTCTATATCCTCTATCCATTACATTTAATTTCTTAACATAACATTAATTGTTGAATTATAATTCTCAAAACTACCATTTAATTTCTTAATTTAACATTAACTATTCAATTATATAATTTATTTGGTGTTTTTAATTATGTTAGTAGGGAGGGGGCTCTAAACCCATACGAAAAAGAAAAATATAGAGTAGCACCATAGATTTTGGCATCAAACAACCAAAGAACTAGAAATAACACTGGCCTCTCTCAGAAGTAATAAAAAATCATTATATCATCATAACTAAACATACTAATTTTATCAAACCACAATCTATCCATAAGATAACTAGTACGAGCAACCAAATATAAAGAGTTCATAAACTTATCAGAGAAGATAATTCTAATAAAAGTCTAAGGCATATAGCCCGCAGGCCTAACCAAAGGAAAGTCATTATAAAACCTATGGCTAAATATACTTAAAATCGCCATGGAGAAAAAATAAAAACATCTTCAACTTAGTCTTCCCTGATCAGGTTTTAGTCTTTACACCTACTCATTCTAGATCTTTGAGGGTCCAGTATCCTCTTTCTGTTCATCTTCCTCCATTTTGCCTTGCTTCATCATCTTTCTAACTTTCTTCTTCATCCTTCTCTTCCCTAAGACAAATCCCATGACATATTCCCACATAATAACATTGGTAATGGCACATAGAGAGCTTAGGGACTTTCCCAATTGTTGGTATCCCTAACTAAAATCTTCAACTTTGGCTTCAGGGTTCATTACTTTGCCTTGTAATTCAATTATTTAGTTATGCATCTTCCTAGTGTTGTGATTCTCCACACCAAAGGATGAGTCCTAAGAATAGAGCACCATTTTGATATCATCCAGTGAATTTTGGCTTAGGGAAACTAGTTCAAAATCCTCCCTATCCTCCAAAGATTCACTCTCCTCTTCTAATTCTTCCTTGTAATTATCCTTGTGTTCCTCCTCTTCCACTTGGAACTCCTCATCGTCTATGTCCTCAATAGAGGATTAATAATCTTCATCCAAGGTGAATTCCTCACCCGGTTCATGTGAAGGCTCTTTAAGGTCAATTTTAACCCTTCTATCCTTGGCTAGGAGACAAGTCAACCTTTTCCCCTCAGAGCTACCCTACTTCTTTTCCTTATCATGTGTCTCATCCTCTTCTTTCTCAAAGTTTTTTAAATCAAGGTCTATGGTGATGCTCCTCTTGGTAGGGTCTTTATCGATCTTTTTTGCCTTAAAAGGGTTCTTTTTAATGGTTTCTAGATTTCTTTTATCGAGGTAGGTTTTAAGAAGAACTACTTCCAAGGCTTCCAATAAGCTCAATTTTAACAAAGGATCTGTGGACCTCATTCTTATCCTTATAATTCCCAATAAGGTTAAGAAAACAATTACAATGAGGGGAATGATCAAAAACATATTTATACATAATATATATAAGGCCTTGGTGGAGTGGTGGATTAGCATCATTAGCAATACTAGCTAAGAGTGAAGTGAAAATAAAATATAGGGAAAATTGTCCTATCACCATGCCTAATGTGATTCGGGATGGGAAATGATAGTCATGCACAAAGGTGTAATGACCTTATAATGTCAAGTATTTCATAAAAAATAGTTTACAATAGAATAGGGCTTAGGAAGGACAGAACGGCCATACCCATTTTTCACTACCACTGGCCTATCACCTTTTTCAAATAATTTATTCATGTAGTGCTTGTAATCACTTGATCTTTTCTTCTCAACTTTCTTACAATCATTTTTTAACCCAATCACCTCCACAATAAGCTCCAGCAAAATAGAAAAGGAGATACTGCCAATTGACACTTCACCATTCTATCAGGATTTGTAAAATCTTTCTCACAAGGCTCTGTTATAACCCTTCGTGGCAAGAAAGAAGGGCATCATACCCGCTCTATGGAAAAGATCCCACATCTCTTTATTTTTTGAAGTTCCTTACTGCTTTTAGGCTTTGTCTTCTTCAAAGGGCCCCCGATATCAAAAGATGGGAACAATGTCACGGCATAAAGTATGAAAGAGACATAAAGGGAAACAACAATTAATTAATCCAACCCCACCAAGTAAAAACAATTACCAAAAAGGATATCTTTAGACTGATTCACATTGTTGTCCCCACATTTGAGAGAACAACTCACATCATCGTCAATTACGTTGCTATGAGATACAAAACCGTCACCTTTCCATCAAATTATTTCCTCA